>NW_027519250.1:25000-31964 GCF_043159265.1 Tasmannia lanceolata
CAATTTGATTCTTCTCTTTCTTTATTTGATTCTTCTCTTTCTTTATAATTCTTCATTTCTTTCTTTATTCTTTATAAAATATAAAATAAAAAGATGAAATAATTCCAATGGATTTAAAACTTATTCTTAGGTAAATCAATTGTGAAATGTTTCTGTAAAATGTCCAATATCCGTTTTACATCTTCTATGCGCAAATGTTCAATTCTCATAAGATCTTCTTGACTCTTACTCAAAAGGTCCAATAATGTATGTATATTGGACCTTTTGAGACAATTATAGGTTCTGGGAGGCAATTCTGATTGGTCAATAAAAATACATTCCAATGCAATTCCTTTTTTGTTTTTCTTTAGATTAGCCAATTTATCCTGAAAGGTAAAAAAAGGTACAGTACCCCTGTTTAGATTGTTTAGATTGTCCTCTAAATTTATGTCCTCTTCCTCCCCATGTAGAAAAGGAATAAATAAATCAATCAAATTACGGGAAGCTTCGTGAAGTGCTTCTTTAGGAGTTAAACTTCCATTCGTCCATATTTCTAGAAAAAGTATCTCTTGTTTCTCATTCCCATTCCCATAAGAATGAATACTATGATTCGCATTTCGAACAGGCATGGATACAGCCTCTATAGGATAACTTCCATCTTGATCGTTATTTGGGGTTTTCATACGATATCCGCGATCCCTCTCGATTTGTAATCCAATACACAAATCAATTGGTTCTGTCAGGCTAGCTATATGCTGTGTAGTATCAACCATTTTCACAGAAGGTGGCGAGATGATATCTTGAGCAGTTACGCATCTCGGACCCCTGACGAAAATAGATGCGTCGCAAGTTCCATACAGATTACTTCTCAATACAATTTCTTTCAAATTCATGAAAATTTCATGTACTGATTCTTCAATACCGACTATCGTAGAATATTCATGTGGTATCTTATCAGATTTTGCGCGTGTGATACATGTTCCTTCTATTTCTCCAAGTAAAGCCCTTCGCATAGCGATACCTATCATATCTGCTTGACCTTTCATAAGCGGGGACAGAATGAAACGTCCATAGGAAAGGCGCTTACTGTCTGTTCTTGATTCAACACACTTCCACTGTAGTGTCCGAGTGGATACTGCTACTTCCTCTCGAACCATACTAATATTATTGATCAGATCATTGAATCATTTATTTCTCTTGAAATCAGTTCAATTCTTATTTCTACACACGCCTTTTTTTAGGAGGTCTACATCCATTATGTGGCATAGGGGTTACGTCACGTACGAAACTTAATAGTATACCACTTCTGCGAATGGCTCGTAATGCTGCATCTCTTCCGAGACCAGGACCCTTTATCATGACTTCTGCTCGTTGCATACCCTGATCCACTACTGTACGAATAGCATTTCCTGCTGCGGTTTGAGCAGCAAATGGTGTCCCTCTTCTTGTGCCTCTGAATCCACAAGTACCAGCGGAGGACCAAGAAACCACCCGACCTCGCATATCCGTAACAGTTACAATGGTATTGTTGAAACTCGCTTGAACATGAATAACTCCTTTTGGTATTCTACGTCCATTCTTACGTGAACTAATACGCCCATTCCTACGCGAACCAATTCTTGGTATAGGTTTTGTCATATTTTAGCATCTCATAAATATGAGTCAGAGATATACGGATATATCCATTTCATGTCAAAACAGATCCTTTATTTGTACAACGGGTCCCTTACTTTAGAAAGGCCCTTTTTAGAAAGATTACCCTTGTCTCTGTTTATGTCTCGGATTGAAACAAATTACTATAATTCGTCCTCGCCTACGGATCAGTCGACATTTTTCGCAAATTTTACGAACAGAAGCCCTTATTTTCATATTTGTCATTCCTTAATTCCGAATCTACTCTTTTGAAGAAAATAAGTCTCTTGAAATTTTGAACCTCGAATTGTATCCCCATGGAAGAAATGTTTAAAAAGTCACCTAATCGTTCGAACCTTTGTTGCGAAGTCTATAAATTATACGTCCCTTGGTTGAATCATAACGACTTACTTCGATTTTGACTCTATCTCCTGGTAGTATCCGTATAAAACTACGTCGGATCCTCCCCGAAACATAACCTAGAATCAGATCTTCATTATCTAAACGAACCCGGAACATACCATTTGGAAGTGATTCAGTAATTAAACCTTCATGAATCAATTTTTGTTCTTTCATTTCAGGTAACCCCCTTGAAGTATCAACTAATGGAGGAGGAGTGATATTAGACAACCTGCCTTTTCTCTCTTTTTCACAAATCGAAAGTTACGGATCAAATTCGGATATTCAGAAGGATCACCATATATAACATAAAATTTCTCCTCCAATTCTTTTTAGTCGAGCTTCTCGATCTGTCATTATACCTCGAGAAGTAGAAAGAATTACAATACCTATTCCACCTAAAATCCTAGGAATTCGTTTATAGTTGGAATAGATTCGTAGACCGGGTCGGCTGATACACTTTAAAATATTTCTATATGTTCCTTTCTGATTCCTTCTATGTCGCAGGGTTAAAACCAAGAAATATTTCTTGTTTTCTCGATGTTTCCTAACATTTTCAATAAAACCTTCTCGTAGAAGTATTTTAATAATGTTTTCGGTTATATTAGTAGATGCTATTCGAGCTGTTCTTTTTTTATCCATGTCAGCATTTCTTATAGAAGTTATTATATCGGCAATAGTGTCCTTACTCATGACGAACTATAATTATTAGGGCTTCCCCATTTTGATATAATCAACATGTTCTGTTTTTTTTTTTTCTTGATTTTCATTTTCACTTTCAATTTTTTTTTTTATGAATTATTAAAGGTATATGCATAAGACACAATCTACTAATGGATTTGATCTACTTCAGATACCCTACTATATAATGGTCTCATCTACTAGTCTTTATAATACCTCAGGAGCTAATGAGACTATTTTAGTGAAATTCAACTGTCTCAATTCCCGAGCGATCGCGCCAAAAACTCGAGTTCCTTTTGGATTTCCTTCTTGATCAATGACAACCGCTGCATTGTCATCATATCGTATTATCATACCGTTGTCACGTTTGAGTTCTTTACATGTACGTACAATTACAGCTCTGATCACTTCTGATCTTTCGAGAGGCATATTGGGTACTGCTTCTTTGATTACAGCAACAATAACATCACCGATATGAGCATATCGGCGATTACTAGCTCCGATTATTCGAATACACATCAATTCTCGAGCCCCGCTGTTGTCCGCTACATTCAAATGGGTCTGAGGTTGAATCATATCATTTTTTTTTTTTGAATCTCTTATTTCAATGCAAAGGGCGAAGGAAAAAAGAAAGAAATATTGTCTGTCCAGAAATAAATAAATCTGCAATTGTATTTTTCATCAAAAATACTCCTTTCTTTTGGTTTCACATCCCTATCCCACAATAACGAATTGAGTTCGTATAGGCATTTTGCACGCAGCTATTGAAATAGCTGCTCTGGCTACAGTTTCTGAGACTCCGCCCATTTCATAAAGTATTCGACCCGGTTTAACGACGGATACCCAATATTCGGGGGATCCCTTACCCGAACCCATACGTGTTTCTGTGGGTCTGACTGTAACGGGTTTGTCGGGAAATATACGTACCCAGATTTTTCCACCACGACGCGCATATCGTGTCATTGCTCGTCGCCCTGCTTCTATTTGTCTAGATGTGATCCAAGCGGGTTCAAGTGCCTGAAGAGCGTATCTACCGAAACAAATACGATTGCCTCGATAAGATATTCCCTTCATTCTTCCTCTATGTTGTTTACGGAATCTGGTTCTTTTGGGGTTATAGTTGATGGTTGTTTCTCAACCCCATCTCTACTGCAGAACCGGACATGAGAGTTTCGTCTCATCCAGCTCCTCGCGAATGAAACGATTCAATAATATTACAAATACACATGTATTTAATGAATAATACACTGAATCATGGGATTTCTTGATAGTTAATCCATCATGTAGGAATCTGTATATCTTGTATATACAGCAGCTAGACGTATCTTTCTATTTCGATTTATAATTTATAGGACGTATATTTCTATTTATGGATAATGAATGCCTTTCTTTTTATAACGAATCCTTCTTTTGGCCTTTACTGAATGGAATCGCCCAAAATTTTGCAATCCAATAAGGAAAGGTTCGCGGGCGAATATTGACTCTTTAAAATCTGCTTCATTCGTAGGGTCAACCCATGACCTTTCAGAATAAATAAAAGGGTTCTTGGTTGGTTTCGCCATCCCACCCAATGAATCATTAGGATTCGTTTTTAATAGAATCTTGTGCAGTCACAGGTTCCGTCGTTCCCATAGCTTCTCCATTAATGGTTAGGTCTGAACTCTACAGTGGAGCTCCCAATTTCATTTGTTCCCGAGTCAATCTCCTCAGTCTCTATTGACTCGAGGCTCTTTATTATTTTCATTTTTCCTATGAACCGGATTCATCTACTTATAAACGAATCCGTATTGATGCTTTATCACGCTGCCTTTTATGAGATGATTCATAGACCATACATATTGGAATCATATAGCATTGATTGATATTCTCCTCCTTTCTTTCTCTCACCCCTCCTTTTACCCATATCCCTCTATTTTCGCTTTACAAACCATAATCAGATTTTTTTTTCCTTTATGAAAAAAAAAAAAACGATTTCAGTTGCTACAACTATATGATCAACACATCATATAGTGACTGCTTTCTTGGATCTCGATAATACGAAGCAATGAGCTGGTTATTAGTTCTCTAGTTATTAGTTATGGGCTGGTCCATTGTTTTTTTTTTTTTTGAATCCAACTCTAAAGAAAAAACCAACGAGTCACACACTAAGCATAGCAATTCTACCAAATGATCAATCGAATTTTTATTCAACCCTATATAATTATAATTAATAATTAGAAATAATTAATAATTCTAATTAGAATTGTTCATTTTTGATTGAAGGGAAAAAGAATGAATGAAAGAGTTTGTCATTTTTTGTTCTATCGCAGTATAGAATGGGAAGGAAAGACCCATTATTGCTCATCTACAAATATCCAAATTTTGATGCCTAATACCCCATAGATAGTTCGAACTGTATAGGAACAATGATCAATTTTAGCTCGAATGGTTTGTAGGGGAACCCTACCTTCTCTGATCCATTCGACACGTGCAATTTCTTTTCCGTCGATACGCCCTGCAATTTGCACTTGAATTCCTTTTGTATCAGCTTGTTCAGTTAATTCAATAGCTTTTTTCATTGCCTTTCGAAACGAAACTCTATTCTTTAATTGTAGAGCTATATATTCTGCAAGAATATTAGGTTGTCCATAAGGTTTTGCAACTCTTGTGATAGCAATGTTAAGTCTCCGGTTCACAGAACGAAACCCTTTTTGTACATTGATCCGTAATTCTTCGATTCCTCGCGTTCGACCCTCTATTAACAAATTTGGGAATCCAATATAGATTATGACCTGAATTAGGTCGATTTTTTTTTAATCTCTATATGTGCAATTCCTTCTGAACCAGATCTCATATTTTTTTGTACATAATTCTTGATACAATCCCGTATTTTTTCATCTTCCTGGAGACCCCTGGAATAACTTTTGGGTTGTGCGAACCAAAGGGAACGATGACTTTGGTTTGCACCAAGTCGGAAACCAAGTGGATTTATTTTTTTTCCCATATCATATTTATCCCGATCTCTTTCTCTCTCTATATATATCTATTTATCTCTATTCCAATTCGGAAACCGAAGGAGGCAGAAGTTTATCTCTCTCTCTCTTTCTCTAGGTATCTCTCTATTATAGTATCCTTAAATACACCTTTATTCTCTAAAAGAAAATCTTGTTCAGTTTTCGTTTTAGATTGATCTTTCAAAACGATATTTATATGACAGGTGGGTCTTTTTATCGGATAACTACGTCCTCGAGCCCGAGGTTTTAACTTTTTAATGATAGTACCCCCATTGACTTCGGCTTGACTAATGACTAAATCAGCTTCGTTGAAACCCTTATTGTGACTAGCATTTGCTGCTGCAGAATAAACCAATTTTAAAATGGGATAAGATGCTCGATAAGGCATAAGTTCTAGTAGCATAAGTGTTTCCTCATAGGAACGCCCACGAATCTGATCAATGACTCTTCGTGCTTTGTGAGCAGACATACATATATGTTGAGCTAAAGCTTGTACTTCTGTACTAGAGCTCTTCTTCTTCCTATGCTTTTTCATGCTCCTCTTCCACCTTCTCCACTTTGACATAAGGGTTACCTCCCACCAATGAATGACGAGCACCTATTTCACTTTATTAACGACGAGATCCATTATTGTTTCTCGCGTGTCCCTGGAAAGTCAGAGTCGGTGCGAATTCTCCCAATTTGTGACCCACCATACGATCTATTATATAAATGGGTAAATGTTCTTTTCCATTATGAATAGCAATTGTATGGCCTATCATTGTGGGTATAATGGTAGATGCTCGGGACCAAGTTACTATTATCTCTTTCTCCTCCCTCATGTTGAGCTTCTCAATTTTTCCCAATAAATGATTAGCTACAAAAGGATTTTTTTTTAGTGAACGCGTCACAGCTGATTACTCCTTTTTTTTTTATTTACTTATGAAATAAAACTATGAAATAAAGTTGATTTACTTCAACTTAAGAAAATATTATTGTTGGTTAGTTCATGATCGAATATCATACTTTCGTTCTGTATCAATCTGAAATTAATGTACGTTCCTAAAAATAAAAATGACTTTATTGGTATTGTATGTCCATGTATCTCAGTATGAAAGAAAGTAAGAAAGACTCAATAAGAAACACTCAATACAATAATAATTAATTGTATGGTAGAAATTGTATCCTTTAAAGGAGATTGACTCCTTTAGCTTTAGAGAGAGAGGAGGGGCGGATGTAGCCAAGTGGATCAAGGCAGTGGATTGTGAATCCACCATGCGCGGGTTCAATTCCCGTCGTTC
>NW_027519251.1:0-5000 GCF_043159265.1 Tasmannia lanceolata
TAATTCTCCGTCACCCGTCACCACCATAGTAGGCCACTATCCTACCATCGAAAGTTGATAGGGCAGAAATTTGAATGATGCGTCGCCAGCACGAGGGCCGTGCGATCCGTCGAGTTATCATGATTCATCAGAGCAACGGGCAAAAGCCCGCGTTGACCTTTTATCTAATAAATGCATCCCTTCCAGAAGTCGGGGTTTGTTGCACGTATTAGCTCTAGAATTACTACGGTTATCCGAGTAGTAGATACCATCAAACAAACTATAACTGATTTAATGAGCCATTCGCAGTTTCACAGTCTGAATTAGTTCATACTTACACATGCATGGCTTAATCTTTGAGACAAGCATATGACTACTGGCAGGATCAACCAGGTAGCATTCCTCCACCGAAACCGACCCCGTCGCACCGTGTCCCAAAGGAACGGCGGGAAAGAGACGGTCGTGATTCATCGCAGGCAACGAAAGGCAAAAATGCCAAAGGATTTGGGGCCGAAGCCACCCATTTCCATCTGCATCGTCCACATCCGTAAGCACAACTAGGGCCCTTGGACCTAGGGCAAATAGCAAACTCGCAATGCCAAGGAACCAAGGGCACTACCTCGAGGGCCGCCTGACATCGCCACAAAAATGGCAACGACACGCGGCATGAACCGACTCCGTAAAATGAGTTCCCAATAAAATGGGTAACAAGCACAGGCACCATAATGCGAGCCGAGTAAGGCATCGAGCTTGAATTGAGTAGGCCATGAACGGGGTGGTCAGCTGCGCAATGGCAGGTAGCCCACCAGCATGCACGATCCAAATGCCACTCACGCGCCAACACGGTGCCTGCCAAACAATGTCTCCCCGACCCAACTGCTATTAGCAATGGGGCCTGAAATGGCACTGCTAGGCGACCCGCTGTGCGCGGAAGTTAGAGGGGAAGGGGGAAGGGACACACGGGACGAGGAATTCCGTGCCAAAGAGAATGCGAGCGAAGACCAAGCCAAGAGTGGAGACCCCCACGGTTGAGGCAAGCCAACGATGGCGAATGGAATGGGGGAAGGGGAGAGATCTAGCAAAAGGCCCAGGACAAAGATGGGGGGGGGGGAAGCTCATTGGAGAGACCCTGTAAGAAAGCGCAATACAAAAGCAAATCGAACAAGGGAGGTAAGCTCACAGGTACGAAGAAAAGGAACCCTTGTGCGCATTGGCGGAGGCAAACTACCCAACCAAGCCAGCAGCAACCAAGCCATAGGGTTGCAAACAGACGTGCAACCCAGTACCCACAAGGGCAGGGGTAAGCCGCCGAGCCTAGCAAGGTAGGTGTGCTCCCAAAACCAAACAACGCACAAAGGGAGCAAACACGGGCAAACAAGTGACGCCATGGCCTACTCGCCCACCGCCCTCTATATTGCCTAACCTTGGCAACCATGGTCCATTCCCCACTATATGCCATGGCCTTGTGCCCATGGTCTTCACAAGACAGCATCCAAGGCGCCTGAAAGGCCAAGGGAGCCCAACCCAGCAATGCCCAGCCAAGGCCAGGCATTCCAGTGCCTACCCGGGCAAAAACGCCCAAAGCATGCCCCATTCGTTAGCCTATCCAGGCAAAAACGCCCAAAACCAGCCCATTCCAGTGCCTATCCGGGGAAAACGCCCAAAGCATGCCCATTCCTTAGCCTATCCAGGCAAAAACGCCCAAAACCAGCACATTCCAGTGCCTATCCGGGCAAAAACGCCCTAAGCCTGCGCATTCCAGCGCCCCGCAGCATGCCACCCTCCTATAGGGTTTGCGCAACCAACCCGCCTAACCACCAGTGGCAACCAAAGGTGCTGTTAGCGACGACTTCTGAAGACGCAACGAGACGCGACGGGTTTGCGCCCAGACGCGACGAGGCGATGCGGGATCTGCGCCCAACCGTGCCTACACCCGCCGACTTGATGCGGGAGCTGCTGGCCCAAGCATGCCTAGCGTGCAAGGCCTGCGTGCAAGGCTAGTGTGCAAGGCTCGTGGGCAAGGCTAGTGCGCAAGGCTAGTGCCCAAGGTCTGTGTGCAAGGCTAGTGCCCAAGGCTAGTGAGCATGGCCTGTGTGCAAGGCTAGTGTGCAAGGCTTGTATGCAAGGCTAGTGTGCAAGGCTGGTGTGCAAGGCTTGTGGGCAAGGCTGGTGCGCAAGGCTAGTTCCCAAGGGTTGTGTGCAAGGCTAGTGCCCAAGGCAAGTGCGCAAGGCTCGTGCCCAAAGCTAGTGCGCAAGGCTTGTGTGCAAGGCTACTGCGATGGGCCAGTGCCCAAGGCTTGTGAGCAAGGCTTGTATGCATGGCTTGTGTGCAAGGCTAGCGTCCAAGGCTTGTGCGCATGGCTTGTGCGCAAGGCTTGTGTCCAAGGCTTTTGTGCAAGGCTCGTGCGCAAGGCTAGTGTGCAAGGCTTGTGCGCATTGGCAGGTAGCCCACCAGCATGCACGATCCAAATGCCACTCACGCGACAACACGGTGCCAAGCCGGGCATGGTGTGCACTCAAAACCAATCAACGGACAGAGGTCATGCGTCATGGGGGGGATCTAGCAAGGCCATGGGGAAGGTCATGGAGGACCTTGGAAGCAAGCGCAAGACGAGAGCGAATCGAACAAGGGGCCAGGACGGGGCCTTGTGCCCATGGTCTTCGCAAGACAGCGTCCAAGGCACCCGAAAGCCCAAGGGAACCCAAACCCGGCCGACACTTGCAATCGCACATGCTCTCTGCAACACACCATCAATGCCGCCCAACGGGGCCAGCACGAGCAGTCCTCCGCGGTCCCCTGGCCCTGCGCACGTTTGTCTTCGAAACCGAGCATCAATGCCACAGAAAGTGCCGGGGCGCCAGCTGGAGCCATCATCCGCGTTGCCATGGCTCGCTTGGCCTTGGCTTGCCAGGCCCCGACACGAGCAATCGCGCATTTTCTTTGCAACCGACCATCAATGCCGCCCAACGGGGCCAGCACGAGCAGTCATCCGCGGTCCCCTGGCCCTGCGCACGTTTGTCTTTGAAACCGAGCATCAATGCCACAGAAAGTGCCGGGGCGCCAGCTGGAGCCATCATCCGACGTGCCATGGCTCTGGTCCCATGGTCTTCGCAACCGAGCATTCGTGACACCCGCGGGGCCAGGACACCAACCCTTCCGACACGAGCATTCGCGCATGTTCTTTGGCCACACAACGGCGCCAGCACGAGCAAAATCATCCGCGGTGCGGTGGCCTTGCACGGCCTTTTGTCTTTGGAACCAACCATCAGTGCCACGGGAAGTGCCGGAGTCCCGGCATCCGCGGTGCCAAGTCATTGCGCCCTTGGTCTCTGCAGCGGGGCATGCCGGGCACTCCCAACCATTGCAAGCAAGCAAGCAAGCAAGAAAGAAAGTAAGTAAGTAAGTAAGTATTACATATAGGGGCGGGACATGCGGGGAGATCTGCGAAACGTGCATTACGGGGCACACGCGTACCTACCGGGGCATACCGACCCCTATTGGGGCACACGTGTGCATATCGGGGCATACCGGGCCTATCGGGGCACACGCGTACATACCGGGGCATACCGAGCCCTACTGGGGCACACGTGCGCATATCGGGGCGTACCAAGCCTATCGGGGCATACGCATGTATCCCAAGGCATACCGAGTCAATCCGGGCATACGCGTTCATACCGGGGCGTAACGGGCCTATCGGGGCATACTTGGGCATATCCGGGCAAAAAATGCCCAAAACTTGCGCAACCTTGGCAACCGTGGTCCATTCCTCTCTATATGCCTAGCCTTGCCAACCGTGGTCCATTCCTCACTATATGCCATGGCCTTGTGCCCATGGTCTTCCCAAGACAGCGTCCAAGGCCCCCGGAAGGCCAAGGGAGCCCAACCCAGCAATGCCCTGCTATGGCAAGCCAAGGCCAAGCATTCCGGTGCCTATCCGGGCAAAAATGCAATTCCTCTCTATATGCCTAGCCTTGGCAACCGTGGTCCATTCCCCACCATATGCCATGGCCTTGTGCCCATGGTCTTCCCAAGACAGTGTCCAAGGCGCCCGGAAGGCCAAGGGAGCCCAACCCAGCAATGCCCTGCTTTGGCAAGCCAAGGCCAAGCATTCCGGTGCCTAACCTTGGCAACCGTGGTCCTTTCCTCACCATATGCCATGGCCTTGTGCCCATGGTCTTCGCAAGACATCGTCCAAGGCGCCCAAAAGGCCAAGGGAGCCCAACCCAGCAATGCCTTGCTAGGACAAGCCAAGGCCAAGCATTCCGGTGCCTATCCGGGCAAAAACGCCCAAAGCATGCCCATTCCTTAGCCTATCCAGGCAAAAACGCCCAAAATCTGCACATTCTAGTGCCTATCCGGGCAAAAACGCCCACCAGCATGCCACCCTCCTATAGGGTTTGCGCAACCAACCAGCCTAACCACCAGTGGCAACCAAAGGTGCTGTTAGCGACGACTTCTGAAGACGCAACGAGACGCGACGTGTTTGCGCCCAGACGCGACGAGACGATGCGGGATCTGCGCCCAAGAATGCCTAGACCCGTCGACTTGATGCGGGATCAGCTCGCCCAAGCATGCCTAGTGTGCAAGGCCTGTGTGCAAGGCTAGTGTCCAAGGCTAGTGTGCAAGGCTCATGTGGAACGCTAGTGCGCAAGGCTAGTGCCCAAGGCTTGTGTGCCAGGCCCGTGTGCAAGGCTAGTGTCCAGGGCTTGTGTGCATTGCTTGAGTGCAAGGCTTGTGTGCATTGCTCGAGTGCATGGCTTGTGTGCAAGGGTTGTGCGCAAGGCTAGTGTGCGGGGCTTGTGCGCATGGCTAATGTGCACGGCTTGTGTGCATGGCTACCGTGCAAGGCTAGTTTGCATGGCTAGGGTGCAAGGCTCGCATGCGAGGCTAGTGTGCAAGGCTGCGTGCAAGGGAAGCGTGCAGGGCGAGTGTGCGAGGCCACTGTGCACGGCGCCAGCACTAGCGAGCCATCATCCGCGTTGCCATGGCTCGCTTGGCCTTGGCTTGCCAGGCCCCGACA
>NW_027519251.1:15000-20000 GCF_043159265.1 Tasmannia lanceolata
CCAAAGCATGCCCCATTCGTTAGCCTATCCAGGCAAAAACGCCCAAAACCAGCCCATTCCAGTGCCTATCCGGGGAAAACGCCCAAAGCATGCCCATTCCTTAGCCTATCCAGGCAAAAACGCCCAAAACCAGCACATTCCAGTGCCTATCCGGGCAAAAACGCCCTAAGCCTGCGCATTCCAGCGCCCCGCAGCATGCCACCCTCCTATAGGGTTTGCGCAACCAACCCGCCTAACCACCAGTGGCAACCAAAGGTGCTGTTAGCGACGACTTCTGAAGACGCAACGAGACGCGACGGGTTTGCGCCCAGACGCGACGAGGCGATGCGGGATCTGCGCCCAACCGTGCCTACACCCGCCGACTTGATGCGGGAGCTGCTGGCCCAAGCATGCCTAGCGTGCAAGGCCTGCGTGCAAGGCTAGTGTGCAAGGCTCGTGGGCAAGGCTAGTGCGCAAGGCTAGTGCCCAAGGTCTGTGTGCAAGGCTAGTGCCCAAGGCTAGTGAGCATGGCCTGTGTGCAAGGCTAGTGTGCAAGGCTTGTATGCAAGGCTAGTGTGCAAGGCTGGTGTGCAAGGCTTGTGGGCAAGGCTGGTGCGCAAGGCTAGTTCCCAAGGGTTGTGTGCAAGGCTAGTGCCCAAGGCAAGTGCGCAAGGCTCGTGCCCAAAGCTAGTGCGCAAGGCTTGTGTGCAAGGCTACTGCGATGGGCCAGTGCCCAAGGCTTGTGAGCAAGGCTTGTATGCATGGCTTGTGTGCAAGGCTAGCGTCCAAGGCTTGTGCGCATGGCTTGTGCGCAAGGCTTGTGTCCAAGGCTTTTGTGCAAGGCTCGTGCGCAAGGCTAGTGTGCAAGGCTTGTGCGCATTGGCAGGTAGCCCACCAGCATGCACGATCCAAATGCCACTCACGCGACAACACGGTGCCAAGCCGGGCATGGTGTGCACTCAAAACCAATCAACGGACAGAGGTCATGCGTCATGGGGGGGATCTAGCAAGGCCATGGGGAAGGTCATGGAGGACCTTGGAAGCAAGCGCAAGACGAGAGCGAATCGAACAAGGGGCCAGGACGGGGCCTTGTGCCCATGGTCTTCGCAAGACAGCGTCCAAGGCACCCGAAAGCCCAAGGGAACCCAAACCCGGCCGACACTTGCAATCGCACATGCTCTCTGCAACACACCATCAATGCCGCCCAACGGGGCCAGCACGAGCAGTCCTCCGCGGTCCCCTGGCCCTGCGCACGTTTGTCTTCGAAACCGAGCATCAATGCCACAGAAAGTGCCGGGGCGCCAGCTGGAGCCATCATCCGCGTTGCCATGGCTCGCTTGGCCTTGGCTTGCCAGGCCCCGACACGAGCAATCGCGCATTTTCTTTGCAACCGACCATCAATGCCGCCCAACGGGGCCAGCACGAGCAGTCATCCGCGGTCCCCTGGCCCTGCGCACGTTTGTCTTTGAAACCGAGCATCAATGCCACAGAAAGTGCCGGGGCGCCAGCTGGAGCCATCATCCGACGTGCCATGGCTCTGGTCCCATGGTCTTCGCAACCGAGCATTCGTGACACACGCGGGGCCAGGACACCAACCCTTCCGACACGAGCATTCGCGCATGTTCTTTGGCCACACAACGGCGCCAGCACGAGCAAAATCATCCGCGGTGCGGTGGCCTTGCACGGCCTTTTGTCTTTGGAACCAACCATCAGTGCCACGGGAAGTGCCGGAGTCCCGGCATCCGCGGTGCCAAGTCATTGCGCCCTTGGTCTCTGCAGCGGGGCATGCCGGGCACTCCCAACCATTGCAAGCAAGCAAGCAAGCAAGAAAGAAAGTAAGTAAGTAAGTAAGTATTACATATAGGGGCGGGACATGCGGGGAGATCTGCGAAACGTGCATTACGGGGCACACGCGTACCTACCGGGGCATACCGACCCCTATTGGGGCACACGTGTGCATATCGGGGCATACCGGGCCTATCGGGGCACACGCGTACATACCGGGGCATACCGAGCCCTACTGGGGCACACGTGCGCATATCGGGGCGTACCAAGCCTATCGGGGCATACGCATGTATCCCAAGGCATACCGAGTCAATCCGGGCATACGCGTTCATACCGGGGCGTAACGGGCCTATCGGGGCATACTTGGGCATATCCGGGCAAAAAATGCCCAAAACTTGCGCAACCTTGGCAACCGTGGTCCATTCCTCTCTATATGCCTAGCCTTGCCAACCGTGGTCCATTCCTCACTATATGCCATGGCCTTGTGCCCATGGTCTTCCCAAGACAGCGTCCAAGGCCCCCGGAAGGCCAAGGGAGCCCAACCCAGCAATGCCCTGCTATGGCAAGCCAAGGCCAAGCATTCCGGTGCCTATCCGGGCAAAAATGCAATTCCTCTCTATATGCCTAGCCTTGGCAACCGTGGTCCATTCCCCACCATATGCCATGGCCTTGTGCCCATGGTCTTCCCAAGACAGTGTCCAAGGCGCCCGGAAGGCCAAGGGAGCCCAACCCAGCAATGCCCTGCTTTGGCAAGCCAAGGCCAAGCATTCCGGTGCCTAACCTTGGCAACCGTGGTCCTTTCCTCACCATATGCCATGGCCTTGTGCCCATGGTCTTCGCAAGACATCGTCCAAGGCGCCCAAAAGGCCAAGGGAGCCCAACCCAGCAATGCCTTGCTAGGACAAGCCAAGGCCAAGCATTCCGGTGCCTATCCGGGCAAAAACGCCCAAAGCATGCCCATTCCTTAGCCTATCCAGGCAAAAACGCCCAAAATCTGCACATTCTAGTGCCTATCCGGGCAAAAACGCCCACCAGCATGCCACCCTCCTATAGGGTTTGCGCAACCAACCAGCCTAACCACCAGTGGCAACCAAAGGTGCTGTTAGCGACGACTTCTGAAGACGCAACGAGACGCGACGTGTTTGCGCCCAGACGCGACGAGACGATGCGGGATCTGCGCCCAAGAATGCCTAGACCCGTCGACTTGATGCGGGATCAGCTCGCCCAAGCATGCCTAGTGTGCAAGGCCTGTGTGCAAGGCTAGTGTCCAAGGCTAGTGTGCAAGGCTCATGTGGAACGCTAGTGCGCAAGGCTAGTGCCCAAGGCTTGTGTGCCAGGCCCGTGTGCAAGGCTAGTGTCCAGGGCTTGTGTGCATTGCTTGAGTGCAAGGCTTGTGTGCATTGCTCGAGTGCATGGCTTGTGTGCAAGGGTTGTGCGCAAGGCTAGTGTGCGGGGCTTGTGCGCATGGCTAATGTGCACGGCTTGTGTGCATGGCTACCGTGCAAGGCTAGTTTGCATGGCTAGGGTGCAAGGCTCGCATGCGAGGCTAGTGTGCAAGGCTGCGTGCAAGGGAAGCGTGCAGGGCGAGTGTGCGAGGCCACTGTGCACGGCGCCAGCACTAGCGAGCCATCATCCGCGTTGCCATGGCTCGCTTGGCCTTGGCTTGCCAGGCCCCGACACGAGCAATCGCGCATTTTCTTTGCAACCGACCATCAATGCCGCCCAACGGGGCCAGCACGAGCAGTCATCCGCGGTCCCCTGGCCCTGCGCACGTTTGTCTTTGAAACCGAGCATCAATGCCACAGAAAGTGCCGGGGCGCCAGCTGGAGCCATCATCCGACGTGCCATGGCTCGCTTGGCCTTGGCTTGCCGGGCCCCGACACGAGCAATCGCTCATTTTCTTTGCAACCGACCATCAATGCCGCCCAACGGGGCCAGCACGAGCAGTCATCCGCGGTCCCCTGGCACTGCGCACGTTTGTCTTTGAAACCGAGCATCAATGCCACAGAAAGTGCCGGGGCGCCAGCTGGAGCCATCATCCGACGTGCCATGGCTCTGGTCCCATGGTCTTCGCAACCGAGCATTCGTGACACCCGCGGGGCCAGGACACCAACCCTTCCGACACGAGCATTCGCGCATGTTCTTTGGCCACACAACGGCGCCAGCACGAGCAAAATCATCCGCGGTGCGGTGGCCTTGCACGGCCTTTTGTCTTTGGAACCAACCATCAGTGCCACGGGAAGTGCCGGAGTCCCGGCATCCGCGGTGCCAAGTCATTGCGCCCTTGGTCTCTGCAGCGGGGCATGCCGGGCACTCCCAACCATTGCAAGCAAGCAAGCAAGCAAGAAAGAAAGTAAGTAAGTAAGTAAGTATTACATATAGGGGCGGGACATGCGGGGAGATCTGCGAAACGTGCATTACGGGGCACACGCGTACCTACCGGGGCATACCGACCCCTATTGGGGCACACGTGTGCATATCGGGGCATACCGGGCCTATCAGGGCATACCGGGCCTATCGGGGCACACGCGTACATACCGGGGCATACCGAGCCCTACTGGGGCACACGTGCGCATATCGGGGCGTACCAAGCCTATCGGGGCATACGCATGTATCCCAAGGCATACCGAGTCTATCCGGGCATACGCGTTCATACCGGGGCGTAACGGGCCTATCGGGGCATACTTGGGCATATCCGGGCAAAAAATGCCCAAAACTTGCGCAACCTTGGCAACCGTGGTCCATTCCTCTCTATATGCCTAGCCTTGCCAACCGTGGTCCATTCCTCACTATATGCCATGGCCTTGTGCCCATGGTCTTCCCAAGACAGCGTCCAAGGCCCCCGGAAGGCCAAGGGAGCCCAACCCAGCAATGCCCTGCTATGGCAAGCCAAGGCCAAGCATTCCGGTGCCTATCCGGGCAAAAATGCGATTCCTCTCTATATGCCTAGCCTTGGCAACCGTGGTCCATTCCCCACCATATGCCATGGCCTTGTGCCCATGGTCTTCCCAAGACAGTGTCCAAGGCGCCCGGAAGGCCAAGGGAGCCCAACCCAGCAATGCCCTGCTTTGGCAAGCCAAGGCCAAGCATTCCGGTGCCTAACCTTGGCAACCGTGGTCCTTTCCTCACCATATGCCATGGCCTTGTGCCCATGGTCTTCGCAAGACATCGTCCAAGGCGCCCAAAAGGCCAAGGGAGCCCAACCCAGCAATGCCCTGCTAGGGCAAGCCAAGGCC
>NW_027519251.1:30000-35000 GCF_043159265.1 Tasmannia lanceolata
CCGAGCATTCGTGACACCCGCGGGGCCAGGACACCAACCCTTCCGACACGAGCATTCGCGCATGTTCTTTGGCCACACAACGGCGCCAGCACGAGCAAAATCATCCGCGGTGCGGTGGCCTTGCACGGCCTTTTGTCTTTGGAACCAACCATCAGTGCCACGGGAAGTGCCGGAGTCCCGGCATCCGCGGTGCCAAGTCATTGCGCCCTTGGTCTCTGCAGCGGGGCATGCCGGGCACTCCCAACCATTGCAAGCAAGCAAGCAAGCAAGAAAGAAAGTAAGTAAGTAAGTAAGTATTACATATAGGGGCGGGACATGCGGGGAGATCTGCGAAACGTGCATTACGGGGCACACGCGTACCTACCGGGGCATACCGACCCCTATTGGGGCACACGTGTGCATATCGGGGCATACCGGGCCTATCGGGGCACACGCGTACATACCGGGGCATACCGAGCCCTACTGGGGCACACGTGCGCATATCGGGGCGTACCAAGCCTATCGGGGCATACGCATGTATCCCAAGGCATACCGAGTCAATCCGGGCATACGCGTTCATACCGGGGCGTAACGGGCCTATCGGGGCATACTTGCGCAACCTTGGCAACCGTGGTCCATTCCTCTCTATATGCCTAGCCTTGCCAACCGTGGTCCATTCCTCACTATATGCCATGGCCTTGTGCCCATGGTCTTCCCAAGACAGCGTCCAAGGCCCCCGGAAGGCCAAGGGAGCCCAACCCAGCAATGCCCTGCTATGGCAAGCCAAGGCCAAGCATTCCGGTGCCTATCCGGGCAAAAATGCAATTCCTCTCTATATGCCTAGCCTTGGCAACCGTGGTCCATTCCCCACCATATGCCATGGCCTTGTGCCCATGGTCTTCCCAAGACAGTGTCCAAGGCGCCCGGAAGGCCAAGGGAGCCCAACCCAGCAATGCCCTGCTTTGGCAAGCCAAGGCCAAGCATTCCGGTGCCTAACCTTGGCAACCGTGGTCCTTTCCTCACCATATGCCATGGCCTTGTGCCCATGGTCTTCGCAAGACATCGTCCAAGGCGCCCAAAAGGCCAAGGGAGCCCAACCCAGCAATGCCTTGCTAGGACAAGCCAAGGCCAAGCATTCCGGTGCCTATCCGGGCAAAAACGCCCAAAGCATGCCCATTCCTTAGCCTATCCAGGCAAAAACGCCCAAAATCTGCACATTCTAGTGCCTATCCGGGCAAAAACGCCCACCAGCATGCCACCCTCCTATAGGGTTTGCGCAACCAACCAGCCTAACCACCAGTGGCAACCAAAGGTGCTGTTAGCGACGACTTCTGAAGACGCAACGAGACGCGACGTGTTTGCGCCCAGACGCGACGAGACGATGCGGGATCTGCGCCCAAGAATGCCTAGACCCGTCGACTTGATGCGGGATCAGCTCGCCCAAGCATGCCTAGTGTGCAAGGCCTGTGTGCAAGGCTAGTGTCCAAGGCTAGTGTGCAAGGCTCATGTGGAACGCTAGTGCGCAAGGCTAGTGCCCAAGGCTTGTGTGCCAGGCCCGTGTGCAAGGCTAGTGTCCAGGGCTTGTGTGCATTGCTTGAGTGCAAGGCTTGTGTGCATTGCTCGAGTGCATGGCTTGTGTGCAAGGGTTGTGCGCAAGGCTAGTGTGCGGGGCTTGTGCGCATGGCTAATGTGCACGGCTTGTGTGCATGGCTACCGTGCAAGGCTAGTTTGCATGGCTAGGGTGCAAGGCTCGCATGCGAGGCTAGTGTGCAAGGCTGCGTGCAAGGGAAGCGTGCAGGGCGAGTGTGCGAGGCCACTGTGCACGGCGCCAGCACTAGCGAGCCATCATCCGCGTTGCCATGGCTCGCTTGGCCTTGGCTTGCCAGGCCCCGACACGAGCAATCGCGCATTTTCTTTGCAACCGACCATCAATGCCGCCCAACGGGGCCAGCACGAGCAGTCATCCGCGGTCCCCTGGCCCTGCGCACGTTTGTCTTTGAAACCGAGCATCAATGCCACAGAAAGTGCCGGGGCGCCAGCTGGAGCCATCATCCGACGTGCCATGGCTCGCTTGGCCTTGGCTTGCCGGGCCCCGACACGAGCAATCGCGCATTTTCTTTGCAACCGACCATCAATGCCGCCCAACGGGGCCAGCACGAGCAGTCATCCGCGGTCCCCTGGCACTGCGCACGTTTGTCTTTGAAACCGAGCATCAATGCCACAGAAAGTGCCGGGGCGCCAGCTGGAGCCATCATCCGACGTGCCATGGCTCTGGTCCCATGGTCTTCGCAACCGAGCATTCGTGACACCCGCGGGGCCAGGACACCAACCCTTCCGACACGAGCATTCGCGCATGTTCTTTGGCCACACAACGGCGCCAGCACGAGCAAAATCATCCGCGGTGCGGTGGCCTTGCACGGCCTTTTGTCTTTGGAACCAACCATCAGTGCCACGGGAAGTGCCGGAGTCCCGGCATCTGCGGTGCCAAGTCATTGCGCCCTTGGTCTCTGCAGCGGGGCATGCCGGGCACTCCCAACCATTGCAAGCAAGCAAGCAAGCAAGAAAGAAAGTAAGTAAGTAAGTAAGTATTACATATAGGGGCGGGACATGCGGGGAGATCTGCGAAACGTGCATTACGGGGCACACGCGTACCTACCGGGGCATACCGACCCCTATTGGGGCACACGTGTGCATATCGGGGCATACCGGGCCTATCAGGGCATACCGGGCCTATCGGGGCACACGCGTACATACCGGGGCATACCGAGCCCTACTGGGGCACACGTGCGCATATCGGGGCGTACCAAGCCTATCGGGGCATACGCATGTATCCCAAGGCATACCGAGTCAATCCGGGCATACGCGTTCATACCGGGGCGTAACGGGCCTATCGGGGCATACTTGGGCATATCCGGGCAAAAAATGCCCAAAACTTGCGCAACCTTGGCAACCGTGGTCCATTCCTCTCTATATGCCTAGCCTTGCCAACCGTGGTCCATTCCTCACTATATGCCATGGCCTTGTGCCCATGGTCTTCCCAAGACAGCGTCCAAGGCCCCCGGAAGGCCAAGGGAGCCCAACCCAGCAATGCCCTGCTATGGCAAGCCAAGGCCAAGCATTCCGGTGCCTATCCGGGCAAAAATGCAATTCCTCTCTATATGCCTAGCCTTGGCAACCGTGGTCCATTCCCCACCATATGCCATGGCCTTGTGCCCATGGTCTTCCCAAGACAGTGTCCAAGGCGCCCGGAAGGCCAAGGGAGCCCAACCCAGCAATGCCCTGCTTTGGCAAGCCAAGGCCAAGCATTCCGGTGCCTAACCTTGGCAACCGTGGTCCTTTCCTCACCATATGCCATGGCCTTGTGCCCATGGTCTTCGCAAGACATCGTCCAAGGCGCCCAAAAGGCCAAGGGAGCCCAACCCAGCAATGCCTTGCTAGGACAAGCCAAGGCCAAGCATTCCGGTGCCTATCCGGGCAAAAACGCCCAAAGCATGCCCATTCCTTAGCCTATCCAGGCAAAAACGCCCAAAATCTGCACATTCTAGTGCCTATCCGGGCAAAAACGCCCACCAGCATGCCACCCTCCTATAGGGTTTGCGCAACCAACCAGCCTAACCACCAGTGGCAACCAAAGGTGCTGTTAGCGACGACTTCTGAAGACGCAACGAGACGCGACGTGTTTGCGCCCAGACGCGACGAGACGATGCGGGATCTGCGCCCAAGAATGCCTAGACCCGTCGACTTGATGCGGGATCAGCTCGCCCAAGCATGCCTAGTGTGCAAGGCCTGTGTGCAAGGCTAGTGTCCAAGGCTAGTGTGCAAGGCTCATGTGGAACGCTAGTGCGCAAGGCTAGTGCCCAAGGCTTGTGTGCCAGGCCCGTGTGCAAGGCTAGTGTCCAGGGCTTGTGTGCATTGCTTGAGTGCAAGGCTTGTGTGCATTGCTCGAGTGCATGGCTTGTGTGCAAGGGTTGTGCGCAAGGCTAGTGTGCGGGGCTTGTGCGCATGGCTAATGTGCACGGCTTGTGTGCATGGCTACCGTGCAAGGCTAGTTTGCATGGCTAGGGTGCAAGGCTCGCATGCGAGGCTAGTGTGCAAGGCTGCGTGCAAGGGAAGCGTGCAGGGCGAGTGTGCGAGGCCACTGTGCACGGCGCCAGCACTAGCGAGCCATCATCCGCGTTGCCATGGCTCGCTTGGCCTTGGCTTGCCAGGCCCCGACACGAGCAATCGCGCATTTTCTTTGCAACCGACCATCAATGCCGCCCAACGGGGCCAGCACGAGCAGTCATCCGCGGTCCCCTGGCCCTGCGCACGTTTGTCTTTGAAACCGAGCATCAATGCCACAGAAAGTGCCGGGGCGCCAGCTGGAGCCATCATCCGACGTGCCATGGCTCGCTTGGCCTTGGCTTGCCGGGCCCCGACACGAGCAATCGCGCATTTTCTTTGCAACCGACCATCAATGCCGCCCAACGGGGCCAGCACGAGCAGTCATCCGCGGTCCCCTGGCACTGCGCACGTTTGTCTTTGAAACCGAGCATCAATGCCACAGAAAGTGCCGGGGCGCCAGCTGGAGCCATCATCCGACGTGCCATGGCTCTGGTCCCATGGTCTTCGCAACCGAGCATTCGTGACACCCGCGGGGCCAGGACACCAACCCTTCCGACACGAGCATTCGCGCATGTTCTTTGGCCACACAACGGCGCCAGCACGAGCAAAATCATCCGCGGTGCGGTGGCCTTGCACGGCCTTTTGTCTTTGGAACCAACCATCAGTGCCACGGGAAGTGCCGGAGTCCCGGCATCTGCGGTGCCAAGTCATTGCGCCCTTGGTCTCTGCAGCGGGGCATGCCGGGCACTCCCAACCATTGCAAGCAAGCAAGCAAGCAAGAAAGAAAGTAAGTAAGTAAGTAAGTATTACATATAGGGGCGGGACATGCGGGGAGATCTGCGAAACGTGCATTACGGGGCACACGCGTACCTACCGGGGCATACCGACCCCTATTGGGGCACACGTGTGCATATCGG
>NW_027519251.1:55000-60000 GCF_043159265.1 Tasmannia lanceolata
CAAGTGACGCCATGGCCTACTCGCCCACCGCCCTCTATATTGCCTAACCTTGGCAACCATGGTCCATTCCCCACTATATGCCATGGCCTTGTGCCCATGGTCTTCACAAGACAGCATCCAAGGCGCCTGAAAGGCCAAGGGAGCCCAACCCAGCAATGCCCAGCCAAGGCCAGGCATTCCAGTGCCTACCCGGGCAAAAACGCCCAAAGCATGCCCCATTCGTTAGCCTATCCAGGCAAAAACGCCCAAAACCAGCCCATTCCAGTGCCTATCCGGGGAAAACGCCCAAAGCATGCCCATTCCTTAGCCTATCCAGGCAAAAACGCCCAAAACCAGCACATTCCAGTGCCTATCCGGGCAAAAACGCCCTAAGCCTGCGCATTCCAGCGCCCCGCAGCATGCCACCCTCCTATAGGGTTTACGCAACCAACCCGCCTAACCACCAGTGGCAACCAAAGGTGCTGTTAGTGACGACTTCTGAAGACGCAACGAGACGCGACGGGTTTGCGCCCAGACGCGACGAGGCGATGCGGGATCTGCGCCCAACCGTGCCTACACCCGCCGACTTGATGCGGGAGCTGCTGGCCCAAGCATGCCTAGCGTGCAAGGCCTGCGTGCAAGGCTAGTGTGCAAGGCTCGTGGGCAAGGCTAGTGCGCAAGGCTAGTGCCCAAGGTCTGTGTGCAAGGCTAGTGCCCAAGGCTAGTGAGCATGGCCTGTGTGCAAGGCTAGTGTGCAAGGCTTGTATGCAAGGCTAGTGTGCAAGGCTGGTGTGCAAGGCTTGTGGGCAAGGCTGGTGCGCAAGGCTAGTTCCCAAGGGTTGTGTGCAAGGCTAGTGCCCAAGGCAAGTGCGCAAGGCTCGTGCCCAAAGCTAGTGCGCAAGGCTTGTGTGCAAGGCTACTGCGATGGGCCAGTGCCCAAGGCTTGTGAGCAAGGCTTGTATGCATGGCTTGTGTGCAAGGCTAGCGTCCAAGGCTTGTGCGCATGGCTTGTGCGCAAGGCTTGTGTCCAAGGCTTTTGTGCAAGGCTCGTGCGCAAGGCTAGTGTGCAAGGCTTGTGCGCATTGGCAGGTAGCCCACCAGCATGCACGATCCAAATGCCACTCACGCGACAACACGGTGCCAAGCCGGGCATGGTGTGCACTCAAAACCAATCAACGGACAGAGGTCATGCGTCATGGGGGGGATCTAGCAAGGCCATGGGGAAGGTCATGGAGGACCTTGGAAGCAAGCGCAAGACGAGAGCGAATCGAACAAGGGGCCAGGACGGGGCCTTGTGCCCATGGTCTTCGCAAGACAGCGTCCAAGGCACCCGAAAGCCCAAGGGAACCCAAACCCGGCCGACACTTGCAATCGCACATGCTCTCTGCAACACACCATCAATGCCGCCCAACGGGGCCAGCACGAGCAGTCCTCCGCGGTCCCCTGGCCCTGCGCACGTTTGTCTTCGAAACCGAGCATCAATGCCACAGAAAGTGCCGGGGCGCCAGCTGGAGCCATCATCCGCGTTGCCATGGCTCGCTTGGCCTTGGCTTGCCAGGCCCCGACACGAGCAATCGCGCATTTTCTTTGCAACCGACCATCAATGCCGCCCAACGGGGCCAGCACGAGCAGTCATCCGCGGTCCCCTGGCCCTGCGCACGTTTGTCTTTGAAACCGAGCATCAATGCCACAGAAAGTGCCGGGGCGCCAGCTGGAGCCATCATCCGACGTGCCATGGCTCTGGTCCCATGGTCTTCGCAACCGAGCATTCGTGACACCCGCGGGGCCAGGACACCAACCCTTCCGACACGAGCATTCGCGCATGTTCTTTGGCCACACAACGGCGCCAGCACGAGCAAAATCATCCGCGGTGCGGTGGCCTTGCACGGCCTTTTGTCTTTGGAACCAACCATCAGTGCCACGGGAAGTGCCGGAGTCCCGGCATCCGCGGTGCCAAGTCATTGCGCCCTTGGTCTCTGCAGCGGGGCATGCCGGGCACTCCCAACCATTGCAAGCAAGCAAGCAAGCAAGAAAGAAAGTAAGTAAGTAAGTAAGTATTACATATAGGGGCGGGACATGCGGGGAGATCTGCGAAACGTGCATTACGGGGCACACGCGTACCTACCGGGGCATACCGACCCCTATTGGGGCACACGTGTGCATATCGGGGCATACCGGGCCTATCGGGGCACACGCGTACATACCGGGGCATACCGAGCCCTACTGGGGCACACGTGCGCATATCGGGGCGTACCAAGCCTATCGGGGCATACGCATGTATCCCAAGGCATACCGAGTCAATCCGGGCATACGCGTTCATACCGGGGCGTAACGGGCCTATCGGGGCATACTTGGGCATATCCGGGCAAAAAATGCCCAAAACTTGCGCAACCTTGGCAACCGTGGTCCATTCCTCTCTATATGCCTAGCCTTGCCAACCGTGGTCCATTCCTCACTATATGCCATGGCCTTGTGCCCATGGTCTTCCCAAGACAGCGTCCAAGGCCCCCGGAAGGCCAAGGGAGCCCAACCCAGCAATGCCCTGCTATGGCAAGCCAAGGCCAAGCATTCCGGTGCCTATCCGGGCAAAAATGCAATTCCTCTCTATATGCCTAGCCTTGGCAACCGTGGTCCATTCCCCACCATATGCCATGGCCTTGTGCCCATGGTCTTCCCAAGACAGTGTCCAAGGCGCCCGGAAGGCCAAGGGAGCCCAACCCAGCAATGCCCTGCTTTGGCAAGCCAAGGCCAAGCATTCCGGTGCCTAACCTTGGCAACCGTGGTCCTTTCCTCACCATATGCCATGGCCTTGTGCCCATGGTCTTCGCAAGACATCGTCCAAGGCGCCCAAAAGGCCAAGGGAGCCCAACCCAGCAATGCCTTGCTAGGACAAGCCAAGGCCAAGCATTCCGGTGCCTATCCGGGCAAAAACGCCCAAAGCATGCCCATTCCTTAGCCTATCCAGGCAAAAACGCCCAAAATCTGCACATTCTAGTGCCTATCCGGGCAAAAACGCCCACCAGCATGCCACCCTCCTATAGGGTTTGCGCAACCAACCAGCCTAACCACCAGTGGCAACCAAAGGTGCTGTTAGCGACGACTTCTGAAGACGCAACGAGACGCGACGTGTTTGCGCCCAGACGCGACGAGACGATGCGGGATCTGCGCCCAAGAATGCCTAGACCCGTCGACTTGATGCGGGATCAGCTCGCCCAAGCATGCCTAGTGTGCAAGGCCTGTGTGCAAGGCTAGTGTCCAAGGCTAGTGTGCAAGGCTCATGTGGAACGCTAGTGCGCAAGGCTAGTGCCCAAGGCTTGTGTGCCAGGCCCGTGTGCAAGGCTAGTGTCCAGGGCTTGTGTGCATTGCTTGAGTGCAAGGCTTGTGTGCATTGCTCGAGTGCATGGCTTGTGTGCAAGGGTTGTGCGCAAGGCTAGTGTGCGGGGCTTGTGCGCATGGCTAATGTGCACGGCTTGTGTGCATGGCTACCGTGCAAGGCTAGTTTGCATGGCTAGGGTGCAAGGCTCGCATGCGAGGCTAGTGTGCAAGGCTGCGTGCAAGGGAAGCGTGCAGGGCGAGTGTGCGAGGCCACTGTGCACGGCGCCAGCACTAGCGAGCCATCATCCGCGTTGCCATGGCTCGCTTGGCCTTGGCTTGCCAGGCCCCGACACGAGCAATCGCGCATTTTCTTTGCAACCGACCATCAATGCCGCCCAACGGGGCCAGCACGAGCAGTCATCCGCGGTCCCCTGGCCCTGCGCACGTTTGTCTTTGAAACCGAGCATCAATGCCACAGAAAGTGCCGGGGCGCCAGCTGGAGCCATCATCCGACGTGCCATGGCTCGCTTGGCCTTGGCTTGCCGGGCCCCGACACGAGCAATCGCGCATTTTCTTTGCAACCGACCATCAATGCCGCCCAACGGGGCCAGCACGAGCAGTCATCCGCGGTCCCCTGGCACTGCGCACGTTTGTCTTTGAAACCGAGCATCAATGCCACAGAAAGTGCCGGGGCGCCAGCTGGAGCCATCATCCGACGTGCCATGGCTCTGGTCCCATGGTCTTCGCAACCGAGCATTCGTGACACCCGCGGGGCCAGGACACCAACCCTTCCGACACGAGCATTCGCGCATGTTCTTTGGCCACACAACGGCGCCAGCACGAGCAAAATCATCCGCGGTGCGGTGGCCTTGCACGGCCTTTTGTCTTTGGAACCAACCATCAGTGCCACGGGAAGTGCCGGAGTCCCGGCATCCGCGGTGCCAAGTCATTGCGCCCTTGGTCTCTGCAGCGGGGCATGCCGGGCACTCCCAACCATTGCAAGCAAGCAAGCAAGCAAGAAAGAAAGTAAGTAAGTAAGTAAGTATTACATATAGGGGCGGGACATGCGGGGAGATCTGCGAAACGTGCATTACGGGGCACACGCGTACCTACCGGGGCATACCGACCCCTATTGGGGCACACGTGTGCATATCGGGGCATACCGGGCCTATCAGGGCATACCGGGCCTATCGGGGCACACGCGTACATACCGGGGCATACCGAGCCCTACTGGGGCACACGTGCGCATATCGGGGCGTACCAAGCCTATCGGGGCATACGCATGTATCCCAAGGCATACCGAGTCTATCCGGGCATACGCGTTCATACCGGGGCGTAACGGGCCTATCGGGGCATACTTGGGCATATCCGGGCAAAAAATGCCCAAAACTTGCGCAACCTTGGCAACCGTGGTCCATTCCTCTCTATATGCCTAGCCTTGCCAACCGTGGTCCATTCCTCACTATATGCCATGGCCTTGTGCCCATGGTCTTCCCAAGACAGCGTCCAAGGCCCCCGGAAGGCCAAGGGAGCCCAACCCAGCAATGCCCTGCTATGGCAAGCCAAGGTCAAGCATTCCGGTGCCTATCCGGGCAAAAATGCGATTCCTCTCTATATGCCTAGCCTTGGCAACCGTGGTCCATTCCCCACCATATGCCATGGCCTTGTGCCCATGGTCTTCCCAAGACAGTGTCCAAGGCGCCCGG
>NW_027519251.1:70000-72500 GCF_043159265.1 Tasmannia lanceolata
GGCCCCGACACGAGCAATCGCGCATTTTCTTTGCAACCGACCATCAATGCCGCCCAACGGGGCCAGCACGAGCAGTCATCCGCGGTCCCCTGGCCCTGCGCACGTTTGTCTTTGAAACCGAGCATCAATGCCACAGAAAGTGCCGGGGCGCCAGCTGGAGCCATCATCCGACGTGCCATGGCTCTGGTCCCATGGTCTTCGCAACCGAGCATTCGTGACACCCGCGGGGCCAGGACACCAACCCTTCCGACACGAGCATTCGCGCATGTTCTTTGGCCACACAACGGCGCCAGCACGAGCAAAATCATCCGCGGTGCGGTGGCCTTGCACGGCCTTTTGTCTTTGGAACCAACCATCAGTGCCACGGGAAGTGCCGGAGTCCCGGCATCCGCGGTGCCAAGTCATTGCGCCCTTGGTCTCTGCAGCGGGGCATGCCGGGCACTCCCAACCATTGCAAGCAAGCAAGCAAGCAAGAAAGAAAGTAAGTAAGTAAGTAAGTATTACATATAGGGGCGGGACATGCGGGGAGATCTGCGAAACGTGCATTACGGGGCACACGCGTACCTACCGGGGCATACCGACCCCTATTGGGGCACACGTGTGCATATCGGGGCATACCGGGCCTATCGGGGCACACGCGTACATACCGGGGCATACCGAGCCCTACTGGGGCACACGTGCGCATATCGGGGCGTACCAAGCCTATCGGGGCATACGCATGTATCCCAAGGCATACCGAGTCAATCCGGGCATACGCGTTCATACCGGGGCGTAACGGGCCTATCGGGGCATACTTGGGCATATCCGGGCAAAAAATGCCCAAAACTTGCGCAACCTTGGCAACCGTGGTCCATTCCTCTCTATATGCCTAGCCTTGCCAACCGTGGTCCATTCCTCACTATATGCCATGGCCTTGTGCCCATGGTCTTCCCAAGACAGCGTCCAAGGCCCCCGGAAGGCCAAGGGAGCCCAACCCAGCAATGCCCTGCTATGGCAAGCCAAGGCCAAGCATTCCGGTGCCTATCCGGGCAAAAATGCAATTCCTCTCTATATGCCTAGCCTTGGCAACCGTGGTCCATTCCCCACCATATGCCATGGCCTTGTGCCCATGGTCTTCCCAAGACAGTGTCCAAGGCGCCCGGAAGGCCAAGGGAGCCCAACCCAGCAATGCCCTGCTTTGGCAAGCCAAGGCCAAGCATTCCGGTGCCTAACCTTGGCAACCGTGGTCCTTTCCTCACCATATGCCATGGCCTTGTGCCCATGGTCTTCGCAAGACATCGTCCAAGGCGCCCAAAAGGCCAAGGGAGCCCAACCCAGCAATGCCTTGCTAGGACAAGCCAAGGCCAAGCATTCCGGTGCCTATCCGGGCAAAAACGCCCAAAGCATGCCCATTCCTTAGCCTATCCAGGCAAAAACGCCCAAAATCTGCACATTCTAGTGCCTATCCGGGCAAAAACGCCCACCAGCATGCCACCCTCCTATAGGGTTTGCGCAACCAACCAGCCTAACCACCAGTGGCAACCAAAGGTGCTGTTAGCGACGACTTCTGAAGACGCAACGAGACGCGACGTGTTTGCGCCCAGACGCGACGAGACGATGCGGGATCTGCGCCCAAGAATGCCTAGACCCGTCGACTTGATGCGGGATCAGCTCGCCCAAGCATGCCTAGTGTGCAAGGCCTGTGTGCAAGGCTAGTGTCCAAGGCTAGTGTGCAAGGCTCATGTGGAACGCTAGTGCGCAAGGCTAGTGCCCAAGGCTTGTGTGCCAGGCCCGTGTGCAAGGCTAGTGTCCAGGGCTTGTGTGCATTGCTTGAGTGCAAGGCTTGTGTGCATTGCTCGAGTGCATGGCTTGTGTGCAAGGGTTGTGCGCAAGGCTAGTGTGCGGGGCTTGTGCGCATGGCTAATGTGCACGGCTTGTGTGCATGGCTACCGTGCAAGGCTAGTTTGCATGGCTAGGGTGCAAGGCTCGCATGCGAGGCTAGTGTGCAAGGCTGCGTGCAAGGGAAGCGTGCAGGGCGAGTGTGCGAGGCCACTGTGCACGGCGCCAGCACTAGCGAGCCATCATCCGCGTTGCCATGGCTCGCTTGGCCTTGGCTTGCCAGGCCCCGACACGAGCAATCGCGCATTTTCTTTGCAACCGACCATCAATGCCGCCCAACGGGGCCAGCACGAGCAGTCATCCGCGGTCCCCTGGCCCTGCGCACGTTTGTCTTTGAAACCGAGCATCAATGCCACAGAAAGTGCCGGGGCGCCAGCTGGAGCCATCATCCGACGTGCCATGGCTCGCTTGGCCTTGGCTTGCCGGGCCCCGACACGAGCAATCGCGCATTTTCTTTGCAACCGACCATCAATGCCGCCCAACGGGGCCAGCACGAGCAGTCATCCGCGGTCCCCTGGCACTGCGCACGTTTGTCTTTGAAACCGAGCATCAATGCCACAGAAAGTGCCGGGGCGCCAGCTGGAGCCATCATCCGACGTGCCATGGCTCTGGTCCCATGGTC
>NW_027519251.1:82500-87463 GCF_043159265.1 Tasmannia lanceolata
GGAGCTGCTGGCCCAAGCATGCCTAGCGTGCAAGGCCTGCGTGCAAGGCTAGTGTGCAAGGCTCGTGGGCAAGGCTAGTGCGCAAGGCTAGTGCCCAAGGTCTGTGTGCAAGGCTAGTGCCCAAGGCTAGTGAGCATGGCCTGTGTGCAAGGCTAGTGTGCAAGGCTTGTATGCAAGGCTAGTGTGCAAGGCTGGTGTGCAAGGCTTGTGGGCAAGGCTGGTGCGCAAGGCTAGTTCCCAAGGGTTGTGTGCAAGGCTAGTGCCCAAGGCAAGTGCGCAAGGCTCGTGCCCAAAGCTAGTGCGCAAGGCTTGTGTGCAAGGCTACTGCGATGGGCCAGTGCCCAAGGCTTGTGAGCAAGGCTTGTATGCATGGCTTGTGTGCAAGGCTAGCGTCCAAGGCTTGTGCGCATGGCTTGTGCGCAAGGCTTGTGTCCAAGGCTTTTGTGCAAGGCTCGTGCGCAAGGCTAGTGTGCAAGGCTTGTGCGCATTGGCAGGTAGCCCACCAGCATGCACGATCCAAATGCCACTCACGCGACAACACGGTGCCAAGCCGGGCATGGTGTGCACTCAAAACCAATCAACGGACAGAGGTCATGCGTCATGGGGGGGATCTAGCAAGGCCATGGGGAAGGTCATGGAGGACCTTGGAAGCAAGCGCAAGACGAGAGCGAATCGAACAAGGGGCCAGGACGGGGCCTTGTGCCCATGGTCTTCGCAAGACAGCGTCCAAGGCACCCGAAAGCCCAAGGGAACCCAAACCCGGCCGACACTTGCAATCGCACATGCTCTCTGCAACACACCATCAATGCCGCCCAACGGGGCCAGCACGAGCAGTCCTCCGCGGTCCCCTGGCCCTGCGCACGTTTGTCTTCGAAACCGAGCATCAATGCCACAGAAAGTGCCGGGGCGCCAGCTGGAGCCATCATCCGCGTTGCCATGGCTCGCTTGGCCTTGGCTTGCCAGGCCCCGACACGAGCAATCGCGCATTTTCTTTGCAACCGACCATCAATGCCGCCCAACGGGGCCAGCACGAGCAGTCATCCGCGGTCCCCTGGCCCTGCGCACGTTTGTCTTTGAAACCGAGCATCAATGCCACAGAAAGTGCCGGGGCGCCAGCTGGAGCCATCATCCGACGTGCCATGGCTCTGGTCCCATGGTCTTCGCAACCGAGCATTCGTGACACCCGCGGGGCCAGGACACCAACCCTTCCGACACGAGCATTCGCGCATGTTCTTTGGCCACACAACGGCGCCAGCACGAGCAAAATCATCCGCGGTGCGGTGGCCTTGCACGGCCTTTTGTCTTTGGAACCAACCATCAGTGCCACGGGAAGTGCCGGAGTCCCGGCATCCGCGGTGCCAAGTCATTGCGCCCTTGGTCTCTGCAGCGGGGCATGCCGGGCACTCCCAACCATTGCAAGCAAGCAAGCAAGCAAGAAAGAAAGTAAGTAAGTAAGTAAGTATTACATATAGGGGCGGGACATGCGGGGAGATCTGCGAAACGTGCATTACGGGGCACACGCGTACCTACCGGGGCATACCGACCCCTATTGGGGCACACGTGTGCATATCGGGGCATACCGGGCCTATCGGGGCACACGCGTACATACCGGGGCATACCGAGCCCTACTGGGGCACACGTGCGCATATCGGGGCGTACCAAGCCTATCGGGGCATACGCATGTATCCCAAGGCATACCGAGTCAATCCGGGCATACGCGTTCATACCGGGGCGTAACGGGCCTATCGGGGCATACTTGGGCATATCCGGGCAAAAAATGCCCAAAACTTGCGCAACCTTGGCAACCGTGGTCCATTCCTCTCTATATGCCTAGCCTTGCCAACCGTGGTCCATTCCTCACTATATGCCATGGCCTTGTGCCCATGGTCTTCCCAAGACAGCGTCCAAGGCCCCCGGAAGGCCAAGGGAGCCCAACCCAGCAATGCCCTGCTATGGCAAGCCAAGGCCAAGCATTCCGGTGCCTATCCGGGCAAAAATGCAATTCCTCTCTATATGCCTAGCCTTGGCAACCGTGGTCCATTCCCCACCATATGCCATGGCCTTGTGCCCATGGTCTTCCCAAGACAGTGTCCAAGGCGCCCGGAAGGCCAAGGGAGCCCAACCCAGCAATGCCCTGCTTTGGCAAGCCAAGGCCAAGCATTCCGGTGCCTAACCTTGGCAACCGTGGTCCTTTCCTCACCATATGCCATGGCCTTGTGCCCATGGTCTTCGCAAGACATCGTCCAAGGCGCCCAAAAGGCCAAGGGAGCCCAACCCAGCAATGCCTTGCTAGGACAAGCCAAGGCCAAGCATTCCGGTGCCTATCCGGGCAAAAACGCCCAAAGCATGCCCATTCCTTAGCCTATCCAGGCAAAAACGCCCAAAATCTGCACATTCTAGTGCCTATCCGGGCAAAAACGCCCACCAGCATGCCACCCTCCTATAGGGTTTGCGCAACCAACCAGCCTAACCACCAGTGGCAACCAAAGGTGCTGTTAGCGACGACTTCTGAAGACGCAACGAGACGCGACGTGTTTGCGCCCAGACGCGACGAGACGATGCGGGATCTGCGCCCAAGAATGCCTAGACCCGTCGACTTGATGCGGGATCAGCTCGCCCAAGCATGCCTAGTGTGCAAGGCCTGTGTGCAAGGCTAGTGTCCAAGGCTAGTGTGCAAGGCTCATGTGGAACGCTAGTGCGCAAGGCTAGTGCCCAAGGCTTGTGTGCCAGGCCCGTGTGCAAGGCTAGTGTCCAGGGCTTGTGTGCATTGCTTGAGTGCAAGGCTTGTGTGCATTGCTCGAGTGCATGGCTTGTGTGCAAGGGTTGTGCGCAAGGCTAGTGTGCGGGGCTTGTGCGCATGGCTAATGTGCACGGCTTGTGTGCATGGCTACCGTGCAAGGCTAGTTTGCATGGCTAGGGTGCAAGGCTCGCATGCGAGGCTAGTGTGCAAGGCTGCGTGCAAGGGAAGCGTGCAGGGCGAGTGTGCGAGGCCACTGTGCACGGCGCCAGCACTAGCGAGCCATCATCCGCGTTGCCATGGCTCGCTTGGCCTTGGCTTGCCAGGCCCCGACACGAGCAATCGCGCATTTTCTTTGCAACCGACCATCAATGCCGCCCAACGGGGCCAGCACGAGCAGTCATCCGCGGTCCCCTGGCCCTGCGCACGTTTGTCTTTGAAACCGAGCATCAATGCCACAGAAAGTGCCGGGGCGCCAGCTGGAGCCATCATCCGACGTGCCATGGCTCGCTTGGCCTTGGCTTGCCGGGCCCCGACACGAGCAATCGCGCATTTTCTTTGCAACCGACCATCAATGCCGCCCAACGGGGCCAGCACGAGCAGTCATCCGCGGTCCCCTGGCACTGCGCACGTTTGTCTTTGAAACCGAGCATCAATGCCACAGAAAGTGCCGGGGCGCCAGCTGGAGCCATCATCCGACGTGCCATGGCTCTGGTCCCATGGTCTTCGCAACCGAGCATTCGTGACACCCGCGGGGCCAGGACACCAACCCTTCCGACACGAGCATTCGCGCATGTTCTTTGGCCACACAACGGCGCCAGCACGAGCAAAATCATCCGCGGTGCGGTGGCCTTGCACGGCCTTTTGTCTTTGGAACCAACCATCAGTGCCACGGGAAGTGCCGGAGTCCCGGCATCCGCGGTGCCAAGTCATTGCGCCCTTGGTCTCTGCAGCGGGGCATGCCGGGCACTCCCAACCATTGCAAGCAAGCAAGCAAGCAAGAAAGAAAGTAAGTAAGTAAGTAAGTATTACATATAGGGGCGGGACATGCGGGGAGATCTGCGAAACGTGCATTACGGGGCACACGCGTACCTACCGGGGCATACCGACCCCTATTGGGGCACACGTGTGCATATCGGGGCATACCGGGCCTATCAGGGCATACCGGGCCTATCGGGGCACACGCGTACATACCGGGGCATACCGAGCCCTACTGGGGCACACGTGCGCATATCGGGGCATACCAAGCCTATCGGGGCATACGCATGTATCCCAAGGCATACCGAGTCTATCCGGGCATACGCGTTCATACCGGGGCGTAACGGGCCTATCGGGGCATACTTGGGCATATCCGGGCAAAAAATGCCCAAAACTTGCGCAACCTTGGCAACCGTGGTCCATTCCTCTCTATATGCCTAGCCTTGCCAACCGTGGTCCATTCCTCACTATATGCCATGGCCTTGTGCCCATGGTCTTCCCAAGACAGCGTCCAAGGCCCCCGGAAGGCCAAGGGAGCCCAACCCAGCAATGCCCTGCTATGGCAAGCCAAGGCCAAGCATTCCGGTGCCTATCCGGGCAAAAATGCGATTCCTCTCTATATGCCTAGCCTTGGCAACCGTGGTCCATTCCCCACCATATGCCATGGCCTTGTGCCCATGGTCTTCCCAAGACAGTGTCCAAGGCGCCCGGAAGGCCAAGGGAGCCCAACCCAGCAATGCCCTGCTTTGGCAAGCCAAGGCCAAGCATTCCGGTGCCTAACCTTGGCAACCGTGGTCCTTTCCTCACCATATGCCATGGCCTTGTGCCCATGGTCTTCGCAAGACATCGTCCAAGGCGCCCAAAAGGCCAAGGGAGCCCAACCCAGCAATGCCCTGCTAGGGCAAGCCAAGGCCAAGCATTCCGGTGCCTAACCTTGGCAACCGTGGTCCTTTCCTCACCATATGCCATGGCCTTGTGCCCATGGTCTTCGCAAGACATCGTCCAAGGCGCCCAAAAGGCCAAGGGAGCCCAACCCAGCAATGCCTTGCTAGGACAAGCCAAGGCCAAGCATTCCGGTGCCTATCCGGGCAAAAACGCCCAAAGCATGCCCATTCCTTAGCCTATCCAGGCAAAAACGCCCAAAATCTGCACATTCTAGTGCCTATCCGGGCAAAAACGCCCACCAGCATGCCACCCTCCTATAGGGTTTGCGCAACCAACCAGCCTAACCACCAGTGGCAACCAAAG
>NW_027519252.1:7500-17500 GCF_043159265.1 Tasmannia lanceolata
TGCTACAGCTGATAAAACTCGTTGCTTTGAATGATGCATATGTAGAAAGCCTATTTTTTTCTAGTATTTACTAGGAGGTTTGATCTTTCTTTCCTTCTTTCTATAGTGGAGATAGTCGCACGTAATGACAGATGACGGCCATATTATTAAAAGCTTGTGGTAAGAATGGGTTTCGTTCGAGTGCCCGGAAATAATATTCCAAAGCCTTCGTATGTTCTCCGTTGCTTGTGTGGATAAGGCCTATGTTATAGAGTATATAACTTCGATCATAGGGATCAATTTCTAGTCGCATAGCTTCATAATAATTTTGTAAAGCTTCCGCATAATTTCCTTCGGATTGAGCTGACATCCGTTACGGTCGTTCATTCTATTCAAAGAATCTCCGTTCCAGAAACGTACGTGAGACTTTCATCTCATACGGCTCCTCCCTTCTGTGCATAGTAATAAGGGGAATAATCCATGGAATCAAAAAAGATTGAAATATTCTCATTATGAACTGACAGGGGCTGGTGTTTTTACAAGAAATCTCTAGCCAGCCTTCCTGCAAGAGGTCTATATTTTCTTAACACCAACCATGTTGGTGCTAGATAGAAATGGTAACTCCAACAATTTCTTTGTCCTCAACGCCCCCTATTTCCAGGAATTAGTCACTTCAACGATCTTCGATGGTTATACGGGTATCCAAAGTACGAACGAGATGGATGTTTGTTGTCCCAACCATTCTTGTTAGTCCCGATCCCGATAAGGAAAAGGGGTAATTTATAACAAAGTTTTCGCGTTGTTGATTCCTAGGTGTAGTGCTTCTTCCTCTATGCCGCCTATTGGTCTGGTCCTAGTGGAGTCGGATTGACCTACAATACAGAACCTGTAGGTGTAACCTTTCGCTCAATACTCAAATCAACAATTGAAGCATCTGAGGCTGCATCAATCGGGGATACACGACAGAAGGAATTGTTCTATCTCTAAATTTCACCTTCACCGAGCATAGGTTTATTTCAAAAATCTTTTTTCTTTGTATTACGAATCATGTCTCTTTCTCGTAAGACTGAGGTCGGTAAATCATAAATAATAAATAAATAATAATAAAAAAAAATCAAATCGCACCATCTCTGTAATAGGTAAATGCCTCTTTTTCTCCTGAGGTTGTCGGAATTATTCGTAATAAGATATTGGCTACAATTGAAGAGGTCTTATCAATAAAATTTCCATTTATCCGAGATCTAGGCATGGTTAACAATCCATTCCATAATTCTTCTCATTACCCCTAGAGGGAAAATGATCCCACAAACAAAGGAATTGTATAGTACGAAATCACATAAAAACAAACGGACTCATTCTAAAAAAAAAGGTGTCGACCTTCCACTCAAATTGTCCCTTTGGGGCAGGGATGGATAGGAAATATTTGAATCCGATTGTATTTCATTTAAATTAAGTATTAAGTATAAATATTAAGTAGTATACCAATGAACGGAACTATTCCTATTTTATCGAAGCTCAGGAATCAAGGAAGTTTTTCCTACAGATTCTGATGACTCTAGAAGTTTTGATTTGATTATGATCCAAAGAAAAAAAAAATCAAATCAAATAATAGAATCATTCCATGATGAAAATAGAATAAGAATAACCATCCATTTTTTGTGCATAGTGTGTATACACCACGCAATCGAAATATCAAAAAAATCCATGGGACGATTCATGAATTTGTAATAGATTGTGGGGTAGCTCATGAGAGGAATTGTTGTTGAGAAATCTGAAACTAGAAAGGAATTTTGGAATTCCTATGGAACCATAATAGTCTAAATGTAACCATAGTATAAAATAGGGTCAGTTGACTTGTTCCAATTCATTGGTTTAATCCAGTATAAATCTAAGAATAAGACGGGATCGTCTTCTTGACAAACATGAATAGATAGATTCTATCTATTTTTTTTTAATCTTTTTAATAAGATAAGAAAAAGATAAGAAAAAAAATGTTTTTTTATCCCTCGATCCTCGAGGGAAGATCTTTCTTTAATGAAAAGTTTTCTATTTTCTATTTAGAATTGATTGGTCATACCTGTATTGCAATAATACAATAATATGAATGACTCGCTATTCACTCGGTTTCTGGGTCATAATCATAAGATTATGTAGGAGAGATGGCCGAGTGGTTCAAGGCGTAGCATTGGAACTGCTATGTAGGCTTTTGTTTACCGAGGGTTCGAATCCCTCTCTCTCCGTACCTTCACCTAATTCACCAACGGTACCGACTACAATGTATCAAATCAAATAACAATTGATACGAGTATTCCAATCGTACTTTATTTGATATAGATTCTCTATTCCTAATTGCTGTGGTATGGAAAATACCGGAACGGAAAGAATGGACAAGGAATAAAAATCTCACCGCTGATCCATTTGTAATACGTGAATGGGAGAAAAATCCGGATCAAACCTCTTAGATCTATTTACTTCGGCGAAAGAAAAAAAAGGGGCTTGTCCAAAGCTTTGTTATTTTAGTTAGGTTCAAGTCTGACGGGAATAATATTCTACGACTAGCAACTCATTGATTTTCAAACCGATCCACTTAATATCTATTATTTGATTTACTAATCCTTTATATTGGGATGAATAAAGACTCAAATGTTTTGCCAACTCCTCGTGGGGGGATGAATCCATATAATTTTGAATCAGAGCTCTGGATCTTTGTTCATCCCTCATAGTAATAATATCTTGGGGTTTGCAGCGATAACTTGGGATATCTACTATACGGCCATTAACTAAAATATGTCTATGATTAACTAATTGCCTGGCTCCCGGAATGGTCGAAGCCATACCCAATCGAAAAAGGATGTTATCCAAACGCATCTCAAGTAGTTGTAGTAAAACCTGACCTGTTGACCCTTTGGCTTTCCCAGCAATACGAACATATCTAAGTAATTGTTGCTCTGTCAGACCATAATGAAAACGCAATTTTTGTTTTTCTTCTAGACGAATACGATATTGAGATCTTTTCCCGGAACGCGATTGGTTTCTAAGATCACTTCCGGATCTAGGTCTTTTCCTAGTGAGTCCCGGTAAAGCCCCTAGACGGCGTATTTTTTTGAAACGAGGCCCTCGGTAACGAGACATAAAGACTCCTTAATTTTATTGAAATTTCATTTTACAGAATAAACCTAAATTAATACTGAACTAAACGATAAACGAAGCTAAATCCACTGAAGTACTACAAAGAGGAATAAGATGAATTGTATCAATATCCGTATTATTTTGTATATTGTATATATGGGAAGTTAAGGATCCTTTTCTTGATTTGTTCTGTATAGATCAAACGGCTCCAATCCGTTTTTTATTCTTTATTCATAGTTGGAAGTTCCCGCGACATAACATAATAGATCGGTAACCCGACATTTGGAGAAAAAAAAGGGGGGGGTCTTCTCAATATTCCTTGGTCTCAAGGAAAGATGATCAATCCTGATAAAAAAAAAAAAATAGAACAAATAGAGAAAGCCGACTATCGGAATCGAACCGATGACCATCGCATTACAAATGCGGTGCTCTAACCTCTGAGCTAAGCGGGCTCATATAACAGAAATAGTGCGTGAATAGGAATTCGGGAAACTATTGGGATCTTAGTTAGCTATTAGCTATTAATAATTATTAATATTAATTATTATAAATTATTATAACATATTAATTAATATTAATAATTATTAATATAATATGAATTTTGATTTTATTTTTGATTATTTTCTATTTGATTATTTATTTTTGATTATTTCATTTATTAGTAGTCACTAGCACTAGAATTTTTTTTTTTCATTCAAATCAAATTTAAAAAACGCAAAATAATACTATATACATATGAAATAATTCTATATTCTATTATAGAATAGAATATAACTATTAGTTATAGCAGTTATAGCAGATTATATGAATTCTATTTCTATTAGAGTGTAGTTCCTAAGGAAAGGATAAGATAAGGATGCAATCCAGATCCTACTGAGATATTCCTTTTGTTTCATTCGGAAAGGGAGGAGATAGGACGAAAAAAAAAAAAAGAAGAATGAATATCGACCGTTCCAGTATTCCAAACTGCGCGGGAAAAATGAGAGGGGGGGGGAACATCTATATGTGGGATATATCCATCCATATTGAATTGCAGATACATCAATGATAGAATCATTTCTGATTGGACCAAATAATGGAATGGTCCTCCAATAGATATGAAAGAAGATGGGCAAGAAATAAAATAGGAGCAGACACTTTTTCGATATAGGAATCAGTATCTAATGAATTCAATGGTTCCAACATAAATGAAAGAAGGGGATGGGATCACAATGAGATCGAGATCTCATAAGGGGGATATGGCGAAATTGGTAGACGCTACGGGCTTGATTGGGTTGAGCCTTGGTATGGAAACCTACTAAGTGGTAACTTCCAAATTCAGAGAAACCCTGGAATTAAAAATGGGCAATCCTGAGCCAAATCCAGTTTTCTGAAAACAAGGGTTCAGAAAGCGAGAATCAAAAGAAGGATAGGTGCAGAGACTCAATGGAAGCTGTTCTAACGAACGGGGTTGACTACATTGGTAGAGGAATCCTTCTATCAAAACTCCAGAAAGGATGACCTTATTTAAGTACATAGACGTACTTAAATATCAAATGATTAATCACGACCCGAATCCGGATTTTTTGATTATTTATATGAAAAATTGCAGAATTCTTGCTAAATTAAATCGATTCCAAAAGGAAGAATCGAAGATTCAGTGATCAAATCATTTACTCCAGAGTCTGAAAGATCTTTTGAAGAACTGATTAATCGGACGAGAATAAAGATAGAGTCCCATTCTACATGTCAATACCGACAACAATGAAATTTATAGTAAGAGGAAAATCCGTCGACTTTTGAAATCATGAGGGTTCAAGTCCCTCTATCCCCAATAAAAAAAAAAAGGCCTATTTTATTCCATTCCCTAACCATTTATCCTCTTTTTTCGTCAGTGGTTCAAAATGAGCTTAGCTATGTTTCTCACTCACTCTACTCTTTCACAAATGGATCCGACCAGAAATCTTTCTCTCTTATCACAAGTCTTGTGATAGATATGATCTACGTACAAATGAACATATATGGCAAGGAATCTCCATTATTGAATCATTCACAGTCCATATCATTACTCTTACACTTACAAAGTCTTCTTTTTGAAGATCCAAGAAATTCCAAGGCTGAGGTAAGATTTTCTAATGTTTTTTGAGTCCCTTTAATTGACATAGACCCAAGCCCTCTAGTAGGATGATGCGTCGGGGATGGTCGGGATAGCTCAGCTGGTAGAGCAGAGGACTGAAAATCCTCGTGTCGCCAGTTCAAATCTGGTTCCTGGCACGTGGTTAATATATCGAATAGATACTCATACAAATGAATCGATATGGATCGGGATCCATATTCTATTCGTTAATAGTCTAGATCATGATACATACTTATCCATCTAGGGATATATCTAGATCCCCCATTTTTTTTTTTGATGGGTAAAGAAAAGAATTAGATTCTGTTCCCTCTTCTTTTTTGTTTGTTCATACTGTACCTGCTCTCGCTCAAAAAGAATGTTAATACTTCATACATATTTGAATTGAAGTTAGTTGGCTGAAAACCCAAAAGTCTAGTCTAGAGAGAGAATCGAAGGGTAGGAATAGACAGGATTCATTTCAGATACAGTACAAAGAAAATCTGATCCCCTTTTCATTTCTGAATTTTGAGTTCATAATTTCATATTTTCTTTCATATTCTATTTCTTCACTTTCTCTTTCTTCACTCCCTCCTACGTGACTTTTCGGGGCCCATCTAAGTGATGTGCGCGGTACAAAGTTCATGGTGCAGAACTCTTTTGATTCATCCTATTGGCTTTGCTCATCCGAAATGGATATCTTCCAAATTGGGGAATATCAATGAAGCCCCTTTAGTAGCCCATTCATAATACTGAGATGAGAGTCCAGTTATTCTGTTTCATCTAGAACAGAACATAAAAAGATTCCTTGAATATCTGGAGTCGTAGAAGTGAATATTAGTTTCTTATCATTCAATGAGCATCTTGTATTTCATAGAAATTGGGGGCAATATAATCCTTACGTAGGGGCCAGCCTATCCAACTTTCAGGCATCAAGATACGTTTCAGGCGTGGATGATTTTCATAAGAGATTCCCAACATATCATAAGATTCCCGTTCTTGAAAATCAGCACTTTTCCAAATCCAGAAAACAGACGGGATTCTAGGATTCCTCCTTGGGGCAAATACTTTTATGCATACCTCTTCGGGTTGATCCACACCATACTGTATTCTCGTAAGATGATACACACTAGCTAACAACCCGCCCGGTGCTACATCATAAGCACACTGGGAACGTAGATAATTGTAACCATATACATATGAAATGACAGCAATGGAGTACCAATCCTCGGGCTTTATTTGTAAAGTCTCTATTCCTTGGTAATCGAAGCCCAAAGATCTATGCACTAGCTCATGCTTGACTAGCCAAGCAGATAAACGACCTTGCATCTTCTTGATCTCTCCCACATTTGTATTTGTATGAGTATTTCACATTTACGATGAAATTTATGAAGATTTACCCGCTGTTTGTTATTCTGCACAAAAGCATCCTGCCTAATTCACTAATTCGTGGGAAGATACTGAACTTTTGTATTTGAAAGATGTTTCAGTTTCAGGAGGTATTTCTGAAGTAGATGGAGATTTATAGAGTAATCCTTGATCGTAATTTCCAGTATGAGTACTGCGTCCAACATGAAACTTGTGATTGGTAGTAAAATATCGATTTTCCTGTTGAGACCCAATTTGATCTTCATAGATTTCTCGAGATACTTTCTTACGAAGTTTCGTTATAGCATCTATAACTGCCTCTGGTTTGGGTGGGCAGCCCGGCAAATAGACATCCACAGGAATTAGCTTATCGACTCCCCGAACGGTACTATAAGAATCCGTACTGAACATCCCTCCTGTAATAGTACAAGCTCCCATCGCAATGACATATTTTGGTTCAGGCATTTGCTCATATAATCTCACTAAGGAAGGCGCCATTTTCATTGTTACTGTGCCGGCTGTTAAAATGAGGTCTGCTTGCCTAGGACTCGATCTTGGTACCAATCCATAACGATCAAAGTCGAATCGCGAGCCTATTAATGAAGCAAATTCAATGAAGCAACAACTGGTACCATAGAGAAGCGGCCATAAACTGGAGAGTCTTGACCAATTCGAAAGATCATTCGATGTAGTTGAAATAACTGAATTTTGGGTTGTTTGGTCAAGTAACGGAAACTCAATAGAATTAATAACTGTCTCAATGTAATCTTTTCTTTGTTTTTGATTTTGATTGTCTGAATATTCAGGAGCTAAGACCATTCCAATGCTCCTTTTCGCCATGCATAAACTGAACCAACAATTGGGATAAGCACGAAAATGAAAGCTTCTATAAATACAGATACACCCAATACATCGAAACTCATTGCCCATGGATAAAGAAAGACCGTTTCAACATCAAAAACAACAAAAACTAGAGCAAACATGTAATAGCGAATTCGGAATTGTAACCAAGCATCCCCCATTGGTTCTATACCCGATTCATAACTAGAGAGTTTCTCTGGTCCTTCACTAATCGGGGCTAAAACTCCCGAAATTAGAAATGCTAAAATAGGAATAAGACTTGATATTATTAGAAATGCCCAGAAAATATCATATTCGTAAAGCAGAAACATAGATGCACTCTCATGAATGTGGAATATACCGAATTAGTCGATTCAAATTGGAATTGTCAATTCATCCATAACTGCTTAGTCGAAACAACAATTTTGATCGAACCACATAGTTGAGTTTGTTTGCTGCGGGTCATGCCTCGTTTCAAGATTCATCCAATAGAATCCCACTTACCCTTTCTTCAATTCTATTTAGATATGGTGTAGACATATTATGTTCTTGTACAAATAAGACTCTCTCACTTTACCTTGGGTTTTCTATAAAAAAAAAAATAAATGAAAGAATATTTTCATTTTCATCAAAAATGAATAAAAAAAAGATTAATTCAATATTAATTATATTATCTATAATTATGTGAAAATAAAATGGAAATATTCCATTTTCAATGAAAATATTCAATGAATATAATATAATAATATAATAAAATCAAAGAAGAGGTCTGGCTCATTTTTTTTTTTCTCTTTTGTAGTAGAATGCCTAGCTCGGGATTTAGGGTATATTCTACTCGGTTGGCGTTGGTGTATTCTTTTCATTAAGATCGGGGTATAGAATCATTGTTTCTATTGATTCGATATGAATACATAAACAGAAACAGAATGCATCGACCAATTAGACTCTCTCCTTGTCCCAGATTTATACTTAATTGATTTGATTCAATCTTCAATCTGTTGAATTATGAGGAACCCTTACATAGAACAACTCATGGGTTCCTATACCCAAATTAGATACTTTTGACCTGTACTATCCCGACAGGACCCCCCAGAAACAATCGAGTTATTTAAATCGAGTTAAAAGTCTTGAAAGAGTCATCCTATTTCGGACCCATTTCTAGTACCCAAAATCGCTATTTGGAATGACTCGAAATACTTATTAATGTAATAACACCTAGTAAGACCAACCAATGGGTTAGGTTTCGTGACAATCAAAAGAGGTTTCGTTTGAAGCAAACCCACACAATGGAGCGTACCACAATGGTAGAGTCGGCCGAATCATAAATTATCTACAGAAGATAGCTCTGATGGAATCACGCGTTGTCGAACAATTCGACAGACCAAATCCCCAAAAACACTCATAGAAATAGAAGAGAGCACAAACGTTGATACCTTTAGGACCAATTCATTATTTCTGAAACAATGAATTTGGGTTGTTGTTCCACCAAAGAGCGATCAGTCGGGGGATTGGATTCCTAACTCATCCAAGTTCAAACAGACCCCTAATCTTCTTGCATAAAGTCTGCATCGGTAGAATCGACAGAATTGAAATGATGAGCAATTGGATTGGAGTAGGTTGGGATACAAAAAAATAAGTATTGTACAGAAAGATAAAAATAACTAAACTACTTGCTTTGCCTTTGCTAGGCCGGCTATACGAAGAAAAGTCTAGTCTATTTTACAATGTTTACAATGAAACTTACCGAAGAGCTTTCTTTTTGAAACTCTGGCTTTTCTACAAATACAAGAACAGGTCCTAGATCCGTGTGACTTACTATTACTATTAGATTCGATTTTGTTGGGTCAGGTTGGGGTTTTTGGCTAGGCTCGTGTTATGATTTTGACTTCATAATCAATTGGCTTGGGTATACCAAACCAAAGAAAAGGTGTATCACTCAATCTTTGATCATGGACAAGAAAAAGAGGAAACAAGCCATATGTCATTCCCCCACGAAAATGAATGAAGAAGAATTGGTTTGGGTATTCGAGATTCGAAAATACCGATCCGGTTGGATCCATTGGAATGAATTATTTTTTTTTTTTCATTTTCATGCCCCGAGGGATCGCCGTGAGCATGTGGAAATGATTCCATTTCCATGGACCAACCCACTGGCCATCTGCAAGCACGCACTAATGAGGAAACGAAAACTATACAAAAATGCAAAAATGTATAGGGCTATACGGACTCGAACCGTAGACTTTCTCGGTAAAACAGATCAAACTGATTATTATCGAAATGATTCGAACTGTTTCAAAGACCCAACATGCATTTTTTCGCATTGGGCTCTTTCATCAACTGATAGAAAGATCAGTTGAGTCCACCATATTTTTTCTTGACAGGAAGATAACGAGATGGCTCCATGTGCTCTGGATTCATTATTTGTATTCTGATCCAGGAGCAATACCAAAGTGTTTCAAAGAAGGGTTACCTTGACGTAGGTCTGCCTCCGGCCTAGATCAACCTAAGATAGAGTCTCTATCGCTCCGCTCCAACAGTCAAATAGGGTACTTCATACACCTTAAAGCTCATAGGACGAAAAGAGGTTGTTTT
>NW_027519252.1:22500-26506 GCF_043159265.1 Tasmannia lanceolata
CAGACCAGACTAAATAACTCAATGCTTCTATTGTTGGACCCTAATTAATCCTATGGATCCTTAGGATTGGTGGATCATTTTATATACCGTAGTTTCAGACCATAAATCAAGCCAAAGGTCACAACCCTTTCTACCTATCCTATATATTGTCCTTTTCATTCCGTGTTGTAATCGAAATTGATTATTCTAATCTATGAGTTTACGAGATTACGAGATTATACGAAAATGAATTCTTCATGGGGAGAACACATATTTCTCTTTCTCTTTTCGATGAGAATTTGTACACGACATTGGAGAAACCTCTCTTTCTATTTAGAATTCATGAAGAAAAGGTTCCATCAGATATAGTGAATTGATATCCCCAATTCCCGCAAAAAAGAATCATTTTTTTTTTTTCAATACTCACTCGTTATTAGTTAATGATCCTATCCTAGTGATTGGATCTATATGCTTATTCCGATAGTAAATGAAATAGTAAAATGATTATTCATCGAATGACTATTCATCTATTGTTATTTTATTGTATTTTCAAATAGGGGGCAGGAAGGCTCTATGGAAAAATGGCGGTTCAATTCGATGTTGTCTAACGAGGAGTTAGAACACAGGTGTGGGCTAAGTAAATCAATGAACAGTCTCGGTCGTGCTATTGGAAATACCAGTGGAAGTGAAGACCTCATTATAAATGATACGGATAAAAACATTCATAGTTGGAGTGATAGTGGCAGTTATAGTTGCAATAATGTTGATGATTTATTTGGTATCAGGGACATTTGGAGTTTCGTCTCTGATGACACTTTTTTAGTTAGGGATAGTAATGGGGACAGTTATTCCGTCTATTTTGATATTGAAAATCAGATTTTTGAGATTGACAATGATAGTTCTTTTCTGAGTGAACTAGAAAGTCCTTTTTCTAATTATCTGAATTCTAGTTATCTGAATAGTGGGTCTAAGAGTAACAATCGCTATTATGATCGTTACATGTATGATATTAAATATAGTTGGAATAATCACATTAATAGTTGCATTGATAGTTATCTTCATCCTGAAATCAGTATTGAGAGTTATATTTCAAGTAGTAGCGACAATTACGGTGACAGTTACATTTCTAGTTTCATTTGTAATGAAAGTGTAAGTGTTAGTGACAATGGGAGTTCAAGTATAAGAACTAGTGGTAATGGCAGCGATTTCAATATAAGAGGAAGATCTAATGATTTCGATATAAATAAAAAATACAGACATTTATGGGTTCAATGCGAAAATTGTTATGGATTAAATTATAAGAAATTTTTTAGGTCAAAAATGAATATTTGTGAACAATGTGGATATCATTTGAAAATGAGTAGTTCAGATAGAATCGAACTTTCGATTGATCCGGGCACTTGGGATCCTATGGATGAAGACATGGTCTCTATCGACCCCATTGAATTTCACTCGGAGGAGGAACCTTATAGAGATCGTATCGATTCTTATCAAAGAAAGACAGGTTTAACCGAGGCTGTTCAAACAGGCATAGGTCAACTAAATGGTATTCCCATAGCAATTGGGGTTATGGATTTTCAGTTCATGGGGGGTAGTATGGGATCCGTAGTAGGCGAGAAAATAACCCGTTTGATCGAGTATGCTACTAATGGATCTCTACCTATTATTATGGTGTGTGCTTCTGGAGGAGCACGCATGCAAGAAGGAAGTTTGAGCTTGATGCAAATGGCGAAAATATCTTCCGCTTCATATAATTATCAATCAAATAAAAAGTTATTCTATGTATCAATCCTTACATCTCCTACAACCGGTGGAGTGACAGCCAGTTTTGGTATGTTGGGAGATATCATTATTGCCGAGCCCAATGCCTACATTGCATTTGCGGGTAAAAGAGTAATTGAACAAACATTGAATAAGACAGTACCCGACGGTTCACAAGCGGCTGAGTATTCATTCCATAAGGGCTTATTCGATTCAATCGTACCACGTAATCCTTTAAAGGGTGTTCTGAGTGAATTATTTCAGCTACATGGTTTCTTTCCTTTGAATCAAAATTCAAGTAATGAAAACCTATAATAGAATAAAATAAATCGAATCGAAGTGTTGTATATTTCTATATCTCCCGAGAACCTCCATTTTTGACTTGACTATGAATTCCTGTTGGATCAGATTCTAACGAATTTTTGGGGAACTCATAATAAACCCCTTATTCTCCTTATTAAAATAAAAAGATAAGGACGGGAGAACAAGAATAATAAAGCGGATTATCATACGTATATTTCGTGTAGAAAGATGAATAGGTACATTTATTTAGTTCTACATTCCTTGAACTTATTATATACTTATAATACTTATAATAGATAGACTTATCATAAGATATCTTTTATAACAGGAGATATCTTTTATAACAGGTACAAATATTAAATCGAGGCACCTATTCTATGACAGATCTCAACTTACCCTCTATTTTTGTGCCTTTAGTGGGCCTAGTATTTCCGGCAATTGCAATGGCGTCTTTATCTCTTCATGTTCAAAAAAACAAGATTGTTTAGATCCGATGGGACTAAATCTCATCAATTTATTTCAACACTTGGACTTGGATCATAATACAGATACCTATTTAGTGGAATATGGTACGATATGTGGCTCCCCTCGAACACAAAAATAATACAAATAACAAATAAAAAGGAAAAGGCTGTTATGTTATGCATGCAGATACATGATCTATGGATAAATGCATGTATATGCGGGTATAGCTGTTTTAAAATAGATCGGCGGATATCTATATCTGAAATAGAAAGTAAATGTATCTATATGTTATGTAGATATACATAATGGGATCATATGAAGGGGATGTTATTATTTTATATCTAACCAATTCGATGAATTACTGCTAAGGGTTCACATCATAATAGTGCTAGTTGATGAGAGTTACTTCGGGAGCCAAAAAGGTAAAGTCAAATTCATTTGGCTTATTCTCTCAATTCCAATAGAATGCAACTGGATCTAGTATGAACTGGCGATCAGAACGTATATGGATAGAACTTATAACGGGGTCTCGAAAAACAAGTAATTTCTGCTGGGCCTTTATCCTTTTTTTAGGTTCGCTAGGATTCTTATTGGTTGGAACTTCCAGTTATCTTGGTAGGAATTTGATATCCTTATTCCCGTCTCAGCAAATAATTTTTTTTCCACAAGGGATCGTGATGTCTTTTTATGGGATCGCGGGTCTGTTCATTAGTTCCTATTTGTGGTGCACAATTTCGTGGAATGTGGGTAGTGGTTATGATCGATTCGATAGAAAAGAAGGGGTCGTGTGTATTTTTCGTTGGGGATTTCCTGGAATAAATCGTCGAATCTTCCTTCGATTTCTTATGAGAGATATCCAGTCGATCAGAATGGAAGTTAAAGAGGGCCTTTATTCCCGTCGTGTCCTTTATATGGAAATTAGAGGCCAGGGAGCTATCCCCTTGACTCGAACTGATGAGAATTTGACTCCACGAGAAATTGAACAAAAAGCTGCCGAATCGGCCTATTTCTTGCGTGTACCAATTGAAGTATTTTGAAATAAACTGTGATGAAGAATGAATGTTTTCTTTCTCAGTATGAGGGAAGGAGCTCAGGAATCCCCTTTTACTTTTAATATAAGCGAAGTTTCTTCGGAACGTTCATTCGAGCAAATCATGTTAGATTCTATTTCACCCGTTCTGTTGGTAATGCCGCTGTACTGTGGCCTATAGAATAAAGCAAGCAAGCAGGCATATATGGAACAACCATAATAAGAAGCAAGTTTTGTCCACCAAAACTATTTTTATGCATATGGAACTCAACTCAATTCTTTCATATTAGTAAGAAGTCCAATAAGTATGTATTCATCACACATATCAGAACATTTCGGAATACAGTACAGAATTCATCTTTTTAGGCCCAATATTTTGAATTGATACGTTAGATACAGATGGATCATCTCTCATAAATTATCTCCCTTTTGTCATTTGTCAATCGATCTTTCTTTTTATCTTATCCT
>NW_027519253.1:17500-34125 GCF_043159265.1 Tasmannia lanceolata
CATGAAGGGGAAATTGCGCAGATTTAGCAATTGCACCAGCGAATAATAGGGAAGCACACAGAGTAGCAAATAAAGAATTAACTCCATTATTATGCATCAAGTTATTGAAGATTTCGAACAAATCCCGAAATTCGAAACTACCTGTTATCCAATAAAGACCTAAGATTCCTAATAATAAACCAAAATCCCCTACACGATTAGTTACAAATGCTTTTTGACAGGCATTTGCTGCGATTGGTCGTGTGAACCAAAAACCTATTAATAGATACGAACACATTCCCACGAGTTCCCAAAAAATATAAATTTGTATCAAATTGGAACTAGTAACTAATCCCAACATGGAAGTATTGGAAAAACTCATATAAGCAAAAAATCTCAAATATCCTTGATCATGAGACATATACTTGTCACTATAAATAAGAACCATGATTCCGACAGTAGTGATTAGTATTGACATAATAGAAGTAAGTGGGTCGATCAAGTGTCCGAACTCTAAGGAAAAATCATTATTGATGGTCCAAGACCATAGATATTGATAGATGGAACTGCCATCTATTTGTTGAACAGACAGATCGGCCGAAAAAACCATAACTATACTTAGCAATGAAACACTGGGAAAAGCCCACATACGACGAAGATTTTTTGTTGCGGTCGGAACAAGCAGAAGTCCCAATCCTATTGACATAGTAACTGGAAGTGGAACGAAAGGTATGATCCATGCATATTGATATATGGGTTGCATAATCAAATCAAACTTTTTTTTTTTATTCTTATTAATTTTTCCGATTCACCAGCTCTTATCTTTTTTGTAAAGAGCAATAATCAAATAAATAAAAAAATCAAGATATAAAAACTCAAATATTATTTTGAATTCTTCATTATTCTGATTCTTTCCCAGATATTTGAAAAATTCAAATCAAGAAGTTACAATTGTTCAAATAACCAAGTTACTGCTTAAAAATGACTACCTAGTGATTAACTAAGATATTTATTGAGATACAGAATATGAGATTTTCAATCATTCCACTATTACGGTGATTTATATCCATATAGTAATAAGGAAAAAGAATTACACCAAAATAGTACTTGATTCTGATATGAATTATAGGATCCACCAATAACTCGACCTAATAAAATAACACCTAGTTATTTTAGTTAGTTTATTTGGAGTCATTGACTAATTCATTCTGGAACTGATTGATTGGCTTCTAGTCAAATAAAACAAACATATTTTATGGAAAATCCTACGATACTCGTCATTTCGCATAGAGCTGAAATAATAAATTACTAAAATGACCTTTATCAAGTAATGTATCGTTTAAGAGATTAACTACATGATCTCATTTGAATTTAAATTATGGGTACTCCATTCTCGAGTTTGATCAATTAATCGAAAAAATTTTATATTATTGTTTTCTTAAATTAGGTAAGGGTAAAATGTATGGGTTCTTAAGTTTTTTGATTTGATTTATTAAATGTAACATGACGATATATAAATAGACTGAGATATAAATTGGAACCCTTTTTTTTTTTTCATCCCTAGTTATACTATATGTGATGCGCACATATCTGTATTTTTTATGTTATGAAGGAAGTATCCACTATGGAATAGATATAGATAATGGATAGAAAGAACGATTTATTTTGAACAATACAATACATGTCTTTCACATCCAACTATAAAAATGAGAAACCTCTTTCTTTTAAAATGGCAGTTCCAAAGAAACGTACTTCTATGTCAAAAAAGCGTATTCGCAAAAATATTTGGAAGAGAAAGGGATATTGGGCCGCGATAAAAGCTTTATCCTTAGCTAAATCTATTTCTACCGGGCATTCAAAAAGTTTTTTTGTGCAACAAACAAGTAATAAAGCCGCGGAATAATCTGAATGAATCGACATGACTCGATGAATTGGATGATTTAGAAGATGAATAATTTACATTTTACATTAACGAATTTTGGAACTCATCAATATGAGATAGAACTGGATGTTGTGGTATGTAGAATAATAATTCGCCTGTCTAATTGAGTTCTAAAAACGATTGATTTCCGTTTTGTTTTGTTTGAAAAAAAAAAAAAGAAGTCATTAGATAGAAGATAAAGGTTTCACTTTTCATTCCTTATAGTATTCTAGAATGGTATTCTATTAGATTTTTATAATTTGCGAGATGGGGATTGTAACTTTCCCCATCAATTCGCTTTCACAATAACAAAAATCTCATTTTTATGTCGGATCCATGAAATGAGATAAATGAGAAATGAATCATAAAAAAAAAATGAGATAGAAAAAAAAGGACAATTTTTAGTTGTATACCTCGACTGAGGACATAACCCTCTAGTTCCAACTGGTCCAGGGGGACTTATACTCCGTGAAAATGATTGTTAAAACTGACACCATACCACTATACTAAGTTAAGTATTATTGAACGTTCAAATATTTATTTGAACGAGTTTTTTGATTCATCGATTCTAATCTTTCCTAAGATCGATTGGATTGAATCCATCAATCTCGACGATTGAACATAGTATGGGCTATTATTATTTCGATCAAGCCGCCATGGTGAAATCGGTAGACACGCTGCTCTTAGGAAGCAGTGCTAGAGCATCTCGGTTCGAATCCGAGTGGCGGCATCCCCTAAAAGGGGCAAGATAAATCCTATCTTATAAGGAATTCAATTCCTTTCCTTATTTCCATTCCATAATTGAGGAACACACACCCCCCCTTTTTTTTTTTACAAAATAATTTTTTATGATATTTGCGACTTTAGAACATATATTAACTCACATATCTTTTTCGATCATTTCAATTGTTATTACGATTCATTTGATGGATTTATTAGTCCATCAAATCGTAGGAATATGTGATTCATCAGAAAAAGGCATTATAGCTACTTTTTTCTGTATAACAGGATTATTAATAACTCGTTGGATTTATTTGAGACATTTCCCGTTAAGTGATTTATATGAATCATTAATGTTCCTTTCATGGAGTTTCTCCATTATTCATATGGTTCCTAAAGTGGGGAACCATAAAAATAATTTAAGCGCAATAACTGGGCCAAGTGCTATTTTTACCCAAGGCTTTGCCACTTCAGGTCTTTTAACTGAAATGCATCAATCCGCAATATTAGTACCCGCCCTACAATCCCAGTGGTTAATGATGCACGTAAGTATGATGTTATTGAGCTATGCAGCTCTTTTATGTGGAGCGTTATTATCAGTAGCTTTTCTAGTCATCACATTTCGAAAAAACACAGATATTGTTGTTAAAACCAATCATTTATTAATTGGGACATTTTCCTTTGGTGAGATCCAATACTTGAATGAGAAAAGAAGTGTTTTACAAAACACTTCTTTTCCTTCATTTAGAAATTATCACAGGTATCGATTGACTCGGCGATTGGATCATTGGAGTTATCGTGTCATTAGTCTAGGGTTTATCTTTTCAACCATAGGTATTCTTTCGGGAGCAGTATGGGCTAATGAGGCATGGGGGTCTTATTGGAATTGGGACCCCAAGGAAACTTGGGCATTTATTACTTGGACCATATTCGCGATTTATTTACATACTAGAACAAATCAAAGTTTGCAAGGTGTTAATTCGGCAATTGTAGCTTCTATCGGATTTCTTATAATTTGGATATGCTATTTTGGGGTCAATCTATTAGGAATAGGACTACATAGTTATGGTTCATTCACATTAACAGCGAATTGAAGAAGGGACTTGAAGAATACATGGGAACATCAATCTCCAATATATAACGAAAATTAGTGTGAGTTTTTGAGAACCATTTGAATCAAGTAGTAATTCAAATGGTTCTCAAAAACTCCAGATGTATCTGATTACAATTCCAATTCACTTCATTTTTTTTTTTTCAGTGTACAGCGACCGATTTTGTAAATCACAGGATTATTTGACTTTATTTCTTATTTATGAAAACTATTTATGAAAGTAATTAGATAGAATAGCTTCTACCTTCTCAACTGATAGTGAGAGAACGAAATCGGGATAAATACCGATACCTATTACGGGTAGAAAGATACAGATCGAAACAAATAGTTCTCGCGGTCCAGAATCCACAAAGTAGGAGTTTGTAACATTGAATAGTTTGTATCCATAGAACATCTGGCGTAACATAGATAATGAATAAATAGGAGTTAATATCATTCCAATTGCCATTACAAAAGTAATTAGTATTTTTGGCATTAAAAGGTATTTTGGGCTGGTAATTATTCCAAAAAAGACTACCAATTCTGCAACAAAACCACTCATTCCTGGCAGTGCAAGCGAAGCCATCGAGAAGCTACTTAACATGGTAAATATTTTTGGCATTGGGGTAGCTATTCCTCCCATTTCATCGAGATAAACAAGACGTATTCTATCGTAACTCGTTCCTGCCAAGAAAAAGAGTGCAGCACCAATAAATCCATGAGAAATGATTTGTAAAATGGCTCCATTGAGTCCCATATCAGTTATGGAAGCAATTCCGATAATTGTGAAACCCATATGAGATACGGAGGAATAGGCTATTCGCTTTTTAAATTGCGTTGACCGGGAGAAGTTGAAGCTGCATAGATTATTTGAATCGTTCCGACTATCATCAACCAGGGAGAAAATATAGAATGAGCATGGGGTAATAATTCCATATTGATCCGAACCAATCCATATGCTCCCATTTTTAATAAAATTCCAGCTAGAAGCATACATGTACTGTAATGTGCTTCTCCATGGGTATCTGGTAACCATGTATGTAGGGGTATAATCGGTGATTTGACAGCATAAGCAATAAAGAAGCCAAAATAGAATATTATTTCCAATGCCGCGGGATACGATCGATTAGCTGATGTTTCAAAATTTAATGTTGGTTCATTGGAACCATATAAACCCATACCTGGAACTCCCATTAAGAGAAAAATGGAACCCCCCGCAGTGTACAAAATGAACTTTGTAGCTGAGTACAGACGTTTCTTACCTCCCCACATGGATAAAAGTAGGTAAACAGGAATTAATTCTAACTCCCACATGATGAAAAAAAGTAAAAGGTCTCGAGAAGAAAATGATCCTATTTGACCGCTGTACATTGCTAACATCAGGAAATGGAACAATCGCGAATCTCTAGTAACTGGCCAAGCCGCTAAAGTAGCTAAAGTAGTGATGAATCCCGTCAGTAAAATGGGTCCGATGGAAAGTCCATCGATCCCGAGTCTCCAGTGAAAATACAAAATATTTATCCATTTATAATCCTCCTCCAATTGGATTAATGGATCGTCCAATTGGAAATGATAACAGAATGCATAGGTCGTTAGAAGGAGTTCTAACAAGCAGATGCATATAGTATACCATCTCACCACCTTGATTTCCTCTATGAGGGAGAAAGAAAATTGATGAACCCGCGGATATTGGAAAAACAACAATTATTGTTAACCAAGGAAAATAACTCGTGGTAAAGACAAGATAGACTTTGACCATAAAAACCCGCGCTCGAAATAATATATTTTCTCGAGTACGGGTTTTTGTCGGTAAAGAAGAATCAAATGGATTCAAGTAGAGTTTTACGGAACGTATCAATAAGCTAGACCCATGCTGCGAGTTGTCTCATGCCATAAATAAACCCGGACACTCAAGAAATCTGTTGGACAAGCGGATTCACATCTCTTACAACCTACACAGTCTTCTGTTCTTGGAGCAGGAGCAATTTGCTTAGCTTTACATCCGTCCCAAGGTATCATTTCCAATACATCTGTGGGGCAGGCTCGTACACATTGAGTACATCCTATACATGTATCATAAATCTTTACTGAATGTGACATTGTGTCTATCAATTTTTTGAACGTTATCAATTTTCGATCTGGTAAAATCGGTAGTAAATGAATCATATATTGTAGATACCAGATGAATCAGTAGTTTACCAGAATTGATTTTTTTTTAGAATCAATTTACCTCTGGATCTGTTTAGGAAAGAGGACCAAGATACTTTGATTTCTTACGTTTCAGCAAACATGGTCATACGAGTCATATATGCTAATTTTAATTGGTGAATATAATATTATATATATCTGTCTTTTTTTATATCATTATGACTATTTATTCAACAAGTTCGATTGATTGATACGAGTTGATTTTCTGTTACGATGGATCGACGAAACAATAGCTGGCCCAATAGCTGCTTCAGCGGCTGCAATAGCTATAACAAAGATCGAGAAAATGTCTCCTTTTAATTGTCGACTATCAAATAAATCAGAAAACGTTACGAGATTCATATTAACCGCATTCAGTATAAGCTCAAGACACATAAGTGCTCTAACCATATTTCGACTTGTGATCAATCCATAAATACCAATAGAAAATAAATAGGCACTCAAAATAAGTACATGCTCGAGCATCATTGACCAACTCCTCATCAATCTCGATTCATTTCAATATGAACAACAATTTCACTGATTGACTCGAATATAAAACAAGTACGGAACAAAGGAAGGTATTGGTAATGGATCGAACTAAAACAAAACCCTTTTTAATTTAATATATGAACAATAAATATATAAATTGAATTGAAGCAAAATGGATGTAATAACAATACAAGAAGACAGAACAAGGCCTTATTTATTTTTATTTTAAATTTATTTTAATTTTATTTTGGATTTCTAATTCATTTCTAATTCTAAGTATTTATTACTGACGAGCCATAGCAATTGCACCTATCAAGGCAACTAAAAGAATTATAGAAATGAGTTCAAATGGAAGATAAAAATCTGTTGATAAATGAATCCCAATTTGTTGAACATTACTTATCAGGTCCTGCTCTATAATCTGGTTTGATCCTGTAGTCCAAATAATCCCATACCATGACGTATCTGAAATAGTAGTAATTAGTGAAAAAAGAATACTTGTACAAACCAGTGAAGTGACCCCATCTCCAACGGTCCAAAGATAGAAATCATTGTAATATTCTGAACCATTCATGAACATCACAGCAAATATGATTAAGACATTTACAGCTCCCACGTAAATAAGGAGCTGTGCAGCAGCTACAAAATAGGAGTTAGATAGAATATGGAATAAGGATATACAAACAAGAACCAATCCCAATGAAAAGGCAGAAAAAATGGGATTGGTAAGTAATACCACTCCTAGACCCCCTAGTATAAGACCTGATCCCAAAAATACTAAAAGAATATCATGTATTGGCCCAGGTAAATCCATTATGTATAAAATAAGAGATAAAAAAAAGTTGAAATATTTCATGACCTTACTGACCCAGCCAGGAAAAAAGAGGTTACCTTGTTTTTTTCTTGTATATGATACGTTTCTAATTGAATCGTAATGGGGTCTGGATTGAGGTAGATACAGTTATAGGACTAATTCCACTTCTGTATCCGAAAGAGTAGTTCGGAGTTTGATATTCCGAAATCATCATGACTATATTCATATATTCTAAATCCAAATCAAGCCGCGATTCTCACCAATCAATAGTTATGATTTGTAGTTACTGACCAACCAAAATGAAAGAAGCTTCACTCCTTTAGATCAAAAATGAATCTTAGTCATTGGTAATCGTTATTGAATCAAGGGTTTATCTGTGGTTATTTTAATTTGAGTCGAATTCATAATTGTTCGAATTGTGTAATCCCCAATTACTGACATTGGTAACCGACCAAAGCAATTTGATTATAATTCAATTCGTGACGATCATAAGTGGAAAGTTCATATTCTTCAGTCATTGATAGACAGTTGTTGGACAATACTCGACGCAGTTACCACAAAATATACAGATTCCAAAATCAATACTATAATTAAGCAACCGTTTCTTTCTAATATCTGTTTCCAATCTCCAATCAACAACGGGTAGATCTATGGGACATACACGAACACATACTTCACAAGCAATGCATTTATCAAATTCAAAGTGGATTCGACCACGGAAACGCTCTGATGTGATCGATTTTTCATAAGGATATTGAATAGTTATAGGTAAACGATTCGCGTGGGATAAGGTAATCATGAAACTTTGACCAATGTACCTTGCAGCTAGTACTGTTTGTTGACCATAATTCATGAACCCAGTCATCATAGGGAACATATCGTGGCTATCATGAATAATTTGATATTTCTTTCTCTTGCTTAAGGGAGGTTATGAATCTAGAGTATCATATACTGTTACAGTGAAAGGAGTTGGGAAGAAGTTGTCAATAATAGATTACCCAGAGAAATGGGTAAAAGAAATTTCCATCCAAGATTTAATAGTTGGTCCATTCTCATCCTAGGTAAAGTCCATCTTGTTGTGATAGGAATGAACAGAACAAATAAGCTTTAGCTAATGTAATAAGGATACCAATCGTTGTTCCAAATACTCCCCCCGTTTTATTTATTCCGAAAAGTTCAGGAATGAATATGTACGGAATAGAGAGATTCCACCCGCCCAAGTAAAGAACTGTTACAAATAATGAAGAAACTAGTAGATTTAGGTAAGAAGCAACGTAAAATAAACCAAATTTGATACCTGAATATTCGGTTTGATAACCCGCTACTAATTCTTCTTCTGCTTCTGGTAATCAAAAGGTAATCTCTCACATTCTGCTAGGAAGAAATTATAAAAACTATAAACCCTATGGGTTGACGCCACAGATTCCATCCCCAAAACCCATATTTTGACTGTGCCTCAACTATATCAATTGTACTTGAACTGTTAGATAATCATAGTCGATGATAACATCACTGTTCCATCGCTATTTCAGAACCGTACATGAGACCTCAGCTTCATACGGCCCTCGATGGCCACAAATAAATCTAAGGACTGATTCAGTATTACCTCGGCATTTTTTGAGAGTGAATAGAGTAAAGATGCATCAGGGAGTCCCTAATTAGACCAATGGAATTCTGTCTGCTATAATAACAAATTCAAAGTGCTTCCGAATTGCTCTCATAATTTATTTTATAATTAATATTACAATTTATCTTTGTTCAGTAATAGCTTAATCTTTCAATAAAATACTCGTTGTATCAATAGATATTTCTACCCATATCTTTCGATTACGAAAAAGAATTAGACACTCTACATTAGTTCATTTCATGAATCATGATAAGAAGCCTATCTGTATTAATACGGATGGGATGGAGGAAAGAAAGAATAAAGAAAGATCTATTACTATTTATTTTTCCTATTGCATTCCATTTCTTTCGTTCCTGTTCTTCTTTCGCAGAAGAGGGGATTCTCAAAAAAAAATAAAGGATTACTTCGTTCCCGATAGTCATTTCTTTAATCAGTGGATAGGAGCATACTCTGGATCGGAATCATGGGGAAGTACTGCTTGATCATTTCTACCAACTTAAAGCCCTCATTATGATCCTTTTATGCAAAAATATCCCTTTGGTTTTTGATACCTTACATTATTTCCATGACGAATCCTTTGTGTACCTTGGTGTTCCTAACCGTCCACTCATTTTTGATTGATTCCCGATATGATAATGCATACAATAACAATTGTAGAAACTCCATACAGTTGATCTTTTGCACCCGCTTCAAGTCATGATGACTAATCAACCAATCTTGGGGTAAACAGTTTCCACCGCTTATCTTTACTTACACTTTCCTCTCGTACATAGGGAATGAGAATCAATCTTCTTACTGCGAATTCATAAGCTGTTTTGTTTCACTCATATAACCATCTCGTTTAGTTCATCAACTAAATGGTGAATAAAAAAATCAAGATATCTATTCAATACATTCAACCTCTTTCCTAGAAATAAGGAAAGAAATAAAAGTTAATGTTGCAACGAATCACACGTAGAGATATTGATAACACACATGGAGTTAATGGTATTTCATAACTAATAGATTGAGCAGCAGCTCGTAGACCACCTGAAATATTTATTATTCGATCCATATCCTGACATAAGAAGTCCAATAGGAGCAATACTGGAAATGGCGATCCACAAAAAAACACCTATACCGAGATCGGCTAGAACAAGGCGATAGCAAAAGGAATTACTGAATAACTTAGTAGAATTGATATGACCGCTATGGATGGCCCGATACTGAATAAACGAATATCTCCTCTAGATGGGAGAAGATCCTCTTTGAAAAGCAGTTTTGTCCCATCCGCTAGAGCTTGAAGAATTCCCAAGGACCAGCATATTCAGGCCCAATACGTTGTTGTATCCCTGCGGATATTTCTCTTTCTAACCACACAATCACGAGTACCCCTATTGTGATCCCGATACGGAGTAAAAATAGGGACAAGCGTCCCTATAAGGCCATAGCCTTCTTTTAAAGATTCCGATCTGGAAAAAGAATTGATAGCTTGTACTTCTGTCGTATCAATTATCATTTCAACGATCAACTTCTCCCATAATGATATCTATACTACCTAGTATCGTCATGATATCAGCCAATTTCATTCTTTTAACTAGCTGAGGAATAATTTGCAAATTTATGAAACCGGTGACGAATTTTCCATCTCCAGGGAAAAACACTATTATCTCCTATCAGAAAAATTCCTAATTCTCCTTTGGGGCTTCTACTCTCACATAAAGTTCTTGTTTTAACAATTCAAAGGTGGGAGAAGGTTTTTTACTAATGAATCGGTATTCAAAATCGTTCCATTCAGAATCCTTTGCTCTATCAAGCGTCGTACTTCTAAATTCTCATAGGGTCCCCCCGGAATCCTTCCAGAGCCTGTTGAAGAATTTTTATAGATTCCGTCATTTCACTGATTCGTACTAAATAACGAGCTAATGAGTCTCCTTCTTTTTGCCATTGGACTTCCCAATCGAATTCATCGTAACACTCATAATGATCAACTTTACGAAGATCCCATTGGATTCCGGAAGCTCGTAGCATTGGTCCCGATAAACCCCAATTTATTGCTTCCTCTCACCAATAATGCCCACTCCTTCAACTCGTTCCAAAAAAATAGGATTCCGCGTAATAAGCTTTTGATATTCAACAACTCCTGTTAAAGAATAATCGCAGAAATCCAAACATTTATCTATCCATCCGTGAGGTAGATCAGCAGCTACTCCTCCGATACGGAAATAATTATGCATCATTCGCATACCTGTGGCAGCTTCGAATAGATCATATAGCAATTCTCTCTCTCGGAAAATATAGAAGAAGGAGTCTGTGCACCGATATCTGCCATAAAAGGCCAAGCCATAACAAATGAGAAGCTATACGACTTAGCTCCAGCATAATAACTCTGATATAACTGGCTCTTTTAGGTACTTGAATATTTCCCAATTGTTCGGGGCATTTACCGTTATTGCCTCTGTGAACATAGTAGCTAAATAATCCAACGTGTTACATACGCAGATATTGTATAATTGTTCGGTTTTCCGCAATTTTTTCCATTCCTCTGTGTAAATAACCCAATATAGGTTCACAGTCAATAACATCTTCACATCTAGAGTAACAATGAGTCGAAGAACACCATGCATTGATGGGTGGTGAGGGCCCATATTGACTATCATGAGGTCTTTTTTTGTAGCCGGTACAGTCATATGCTTTCTTCCCCGATTCATTATTCCATGAATTGTTGAAAACGAAACAAAGTTCATCAAAATTCAAGATCTAATAAACCAAAAAATTCAAATGAATCCTCAAATTAACGATTTTTGGCTCCCGAATATCCAACTGACCAATTAATTCCTTATAACGTACTCTATTTTTTTTTGACAAATAAGCCAGCAGCCGTTGACGTTTTCCCAGAATTTTTCGCAGACCTCTCTGAGATAAATAGTCTTTTCTGTGAAATTCAAAATGTGCAGTAAGTCTCCGTATCTTATTGGTGAAATTGAATACTTGAAATTCAACAGACCCTTTGTTTTTTTCTTTTTCTTCTTGCGGAATAACCGAGATAAATAAATTTTTTACCATAAAAAAGAATAATTCTTCTCTCTTTTTTTTTTTCTTTCGTTCCCACAAATATGGATTTTACCGATCAGGAATAATAATAAAATGATAATGCCAGTCATTTCGATCTGGTACACACAATAATCTGGATTTATTCATATAATAACTTTTTCTATTAAATTGAATTAATAAATCCAATTTAATTTGTAATTTGATTCGGATACAATACATAGAAAGGGATGGTACATTTCTGACCCACGAAAGAGAATGATTTGGGTTTAAGAAGATTCTGTTGATTCATTCCTAGGTCCAATTGATACGTCATTGAATCAGTATCATGTGTCAGAATGTAATGTAACACAACGTGTGTGTACACCTGTCTGTCTTCATATATCGGCTATGATACATGATGTATATAAAATGTACCATTAACTAATTCTGAATCGTGGATACATATATATTCTTGACATACTGAAACGACTGCCATTATTCGTATCAAACCAATAGCGATTCATACAAGCTAAATCTTCTAATCGATAATTGGCAAAGAAATAATTTGAATTGAATGAATTTATTTGTATCTGTATCAAGACACTTGTCCTCATCCAAAAATTGCCCAGAGTTCTTTACGTTATTCTCATTGAAAATACTGGATTTATATCCACAATATTCTCATTACTGAAATTGAAACACATTAAAATTCTCAATTTTCTACGACGTCTAGGAGATAGAATATTTTCAGGAACAAGAAAATCATAATGATTTTCATCTCCATTCATAAGCATCTTCCATGTTGTGCAATAGATCCATTGAAAGAATTCTCATCAACATATTTTTTTTCTCGACGTTCTCGATTAGTTTGGTGTTTACTCTTATGGACCAATGAAATGCCTATGGTTTGATACATAATAAATTGTCCATCCCGTTTTATAGACAGGCGGGCTGGTTCAATAATAAATATTCCCCTTTTTATCAATTCCGTAAGAGTGAGATCCTTCTGAATCAACATTACGTCCAGGCGCATTTCTCCTCTTTGAATAGAGGATATAGCAATTTCCCTTGGATTTATCAGTCTAAGCAGGAGGCAATATACCTTGATATTATTGATCATTCTTTGATTCAAAGAATCGTCCCATCTCAATTGAAAAAGCAAATATCTTTTTAGGAAGAACTCTAGTTCTGCTTCTCTGTTGCTCTTGTATTTTCTTTTCTTTCTCCTTTTTTTAATGTCTGATTCCGCGTAATCCTTTCAACATATTTTTTTTTTTTTGTGCATCTGATTCAAGATTCTCTTGGTTTCGTGCATCTGATCTAATATCCCCTTGGCCCGGCTGTTCTTCTTCTTTTTCTTTATTTCGGTTCTCTAATTCAAGATATTCTTTTTGATTAGATGATATACGAAGATCTTTTTTTGATTTTCACTAATGTTTTTATTTTCACTAATGTTTTATTTCCATGAAATTTAAAAGAAGTAATTTGATGGTATGATCCATGGTTTCATTTTATATGTATCATAAAGTCGCACAAATTCTGGGAAGAACCAAGATTCCAGATTCGATATGGGACGATATCGCATTTCTTCATTCATTCCCATCCAATCAAAAAAGTTTTTTTTTTGATTGGTGGGTTGATTTCTTGATGAATCGTGAAATAAAAAAGATCTTTTTTATCAATTATTTCATAATCATTAATCCCATTCTTAGTATTTTTATTAATATTGGTCCCAGTATCCATATCGGTCCAGGTATCAATATCGATATTTTTTCTAAGACAAAAATGCAGAATTCTCCACTCAAAATATTTTCTATCCGGATTTTTACCCGTATCCATAATAGACTCTTCTTCTAGATAATCACTAATAGCTATATCCCCCAGTACATAACATGATTCGGGTTTAGGTGTGTTGTCATTATAGGGAATCTCTCGGCCCCCATTTACTTTTAACGGGGATACATAAATATATGAGCTCTTCCTATCCTCATAATTAATATATTTACACGATAAAAGATCATATCTGTAGTGTTTTTTAAATTTTTCTTTTTGACTCGGCAATGAATTCACCGCGCAATCATTTTCTTTCTCGTAATAAATGAATTGGTCTTTTTCTTTTTCATATGAATCCCATTTTTTGGAATCTTTATTTTCAATCGTACGACGATGATTGACTCTAGTTCGCCATTTTTTCGATACTAATCTAGACCATCTATTCTGAGATAAATTGTATTGATTAATGACGCTTTAACCAGTTTTTCCATTCATTCATTCTGAATTCGAAAATTTCTTATGTCTTGGTTTGAAATCAAAAATTCCTCGTGTACCCAAATAGTCCTTTATTCTATGCTTAATAAAAGGAGATGCGCCATGATATTGAAGTACAGATATCAAGTGATACTTGTTAATAACTTCTTGGTTTGTGATAATTTGTAAAATACATATGCTTGGGACAAGAAAGATAAGTTACAATAAATCTGTGAATTATTATTTCGAATATTCGAAATAGAAAGTGACTTTTGGATAGTCAAAATAAACTGAGTTGTATTTTGATTTGTTTCATCAATTCCTTCTTTATTTGTTTCATTATTGTAAATATATTTATCGATAAGATTTTTGTTGATTCAAGGAAAAGTTGTGTATTAATCCTGGGAATGTTAATGGCACATAGAAAGATATCTATGTATATTCTTTCAATGAAATATTTTATAAAATATTGCGATTTACGTATTAATCGGGCACTTCTTTTTTTTGATCTCTGCCAAATATGTTTCTGTGATTCCGATCTTTCATCATCAAAACTTGTCTTGTTAGGACTAATATTTATATCTGTATCTGTAGTTAGAAATATTTTTTTCTTGTCTTTTTTATTTTTTCTATTTGATTTTTGATTTGGTTGTACTATCAGTCAGATCTTTCATTTTTTTTTCTGTCAGTGAATAATTTGTCCAATCCATGGATCTAATTTGAATAGTCGAGTCGTGAGTAATCTTATTACTGATTATGAAATCTTTTCCAGTTTCACTCGGTTGATAGCCTTTCCTCAACCCAAATAATAAAATTGAGTTCACTTTTGTAAGCTCTTTCATTATTCTTTTTATAAATAGAACTATTTTGATAACCCATCTTATTTTTTCTTTTGAGACCTTTAGACAACATTTTGTTCTTTCTTTTAAAATTCTGAAAACTCGAAAATATTTTTTTTGAACTTTTCTCGTTTTTTTTCGAGTTCTTTAAAAATGGGTTCAAAAAAAGAAGGTTCTTTCGTGGAGAACCAAAAGGTAATTCAGTTTCCATTCCCCAGACCGTTAAAAAACAAAAATTTTCTATTTTTCCTTTGTTTTTCATTGGATCTCTATGATGAAATTGTAGTTTAGATCCCCGCCAAGGTTTCAGACAGAAAGGAAATAAGATCTTTATCTGAATCCCATCTGTTAACCAGTTTTTCGGAATTCTGTTTCTGATAATTGAACACCATTATAGGTGCATTTAACATGCATTTCTTTATTCCACTCCTTCAAATCCTCGTACCACTCGGGAAATTGAAATAATAACATACGGCCAAGATTTTTAGCTATTATCAATGAAGGCAATATGATGTATTTTCTAAGAATCGATTGGGTTACTAACATAGAACCTCTTATTGCTTGAGCAAATATAATAGTATCCCAAGTTTCTGATATTGCTATCCGTTCATTCTCCTCTTTTTGCTCTTTCTTTTTTTTCTCTTTTCTTTTGCCTCTTCCTCCTCAGAATCTGAGGTTTTGAGTTGCGGATCCTTTCCTATCCAATTCCTAAAAAGTGGATTAATCATTCCAGAGATATCAAAAGAGAAAAAAATGTTTTGTCTATTCTGTCCAAAAAAAGCGGGGAATGCACATTTGTTTGAAACATTTCCCAAGTCACTGTTTTACGTCTTTGAGCGCGCATGGATCCTTTGATTAGATCCCGACGAAAATCCGATTGTTGTGAGTAACGTATCAAAGCCACTTCTTCCGCTTGATCACTATCATTATTAGTATAGTACTAGTATGAGTATTGATATTCTGATCGTTATCAGTATAAATTACCACACGTTGGCTTTTCTTGAACGAATACCAGGATCCTCCGTCGATCCTTCCTCATTTTCCGCCTCTTGTTCTTTCAAATCGTCGGTCAATTTATATGACCATCGAGGAACCTTTTTACCGATTTCCTTTATTCCAATGGATTTATTTCTAATAGTTTGATCGTTTGGATCAGTTTTAACTGCATCGAATAGAAATTTCAAACGTTTCATTTTATTTTCTGAGTCAAGTCTTCTTTGTTCGTCCAATAAAGTAAGTCCTTTCAAATTCAAACTAGGTCTTGATTCTTCAGCTAATTCACTGATTGAGTTCAAGGAATGATCAATGTCTGGCGATACTAATTCTTCATTAAATGCATCCATTTTATCTTCAAATTCTTGGTAATCAGAAAGATTGGGGAGGATACCATGAATCCTATTTATCCAAACCATTCCTATGGAATCCTCTGTCGAAATGATTGAATCATCCACGATTGGACGTGAATATCCTTTTTTTATTGTTCCACGATATGGTCCATTTAAAAAAGGATCATACACTCTAGGCAAGCATTCTTGTTCATTCTCATCATTGCACAATCTTATCCTTTTTTCGAGTACATCTAGAGCAAGAGATCCCTTGTCTAGAGCTTCCATTCGATTTCTGAATTCATTGCTCAAGTTGTGCTTTTTTGTTCATTAGTATAAACCCAATGATTATACAGATCTTTGATCTCTCTC
>NW_027519254.1:15000-16387 GCF_043159265.1 Tasmannia lanceolata
CAAAAAGAAACGAAGTGACTTAGACAAATCTTGTTGTCGATAACCTCGGACCAATCAATCGAATATTGATTAATACGTAATCGATCGAAGACTACTTGAAAACGGTGCTTCTGTTCAGAAACGAAATGTTCCAAATGTTCCTGGAAGTTCTTGCTCCCATTGGACCATTTGTATCTATATGCATCAGGATCCCGATTCATGGATCTCTCGGTTCGAGAAATAAGAGGATCGAACCATTTCTTCTGACTCTTTTTCAAATTCGATAAATGTGGGTTGATCGTATATTTGATTATAGTTAGATGATTCAGAGTATCATTTCCTATTTGATCCCTTTGAATTCCATATTCAAAGTTGCGATCGGATCTATTCATTAAAAAGAATCGATTCGATACATTTCTTATGTACCCATAGGTGCTATATTGGATTTGAATCCAATTTCGGATCAATCTATATTGATTGACCGCCTCCATTATGTTGTTGCTAGCAAATACCACTATTTTGGGTTTTGGATCTTCCAAATCATTCCCGCAGGAGATCCGGACCGATTTTTTTCTGATCCTTCGATAAAAAGATTCATTCTCTTCATAAAAAATAGGAGGTAGAACCAATAAAGATTTCTTTTTCGATTCATCCCTGGAGTTGAATACCTCATTCAAGAATTTTTTTTGATCCAATCCGTAGGAATCAATAGAAAAGGCAAATCCCTTATGATACACCAGATCCGGCTCGGTTATTGATAGAGTGAATAGATCCGCCATTTCTTGAAATCTCTCTTCTGATTCAAAATCGTGGTGTAACGTGTATCCCCCTTTGTTCCGGTCATGGAATAGATGAAATAAATCAAAAAATGGATTTTTGTTCAAGAATGAAATCTTATTGGAACTGTCCATATCCGGTTCATCCTTCGGAACCATAGCACATCCCGGATCTAATGAAATAGGATGAATTGAGACGGTATTTTGTAAATACGTAATTATCTTGAATATATCAACCATTTCTTTATTTTCCGATCGCCTGGATCGGACAAAAGAAACATCTTGTTGTTTCTTCAACAATTTCTGATCTCTAGTGGACCTCTCAGTAGGATTCGAACCCAGATTAAGTTCTGACCCTCTGTCAGAGAAAAAAGAACGAATTGATCTTGTAGGATTCCCAAGAAATTCGTCGATTTCTTCCGGAAGCAGATGATTATTCATCTGCTTCTCACGTTCCGTGAATAGCCGGGACATTGAGGAATATCCAGAAAGGCATTTCGGGAATCGATCTGATTCTATCTCTGTTCGTTCCGTTTGAAGAAAGGAAGGATCCCAAAGAATCGATCTTTCTTTTAGTTGCTGAATCTCTGTTTGATTGATCAATGTGTGATATTCCGAATCCTCATTACTAA
>NW_027519255.1:0-10000 GCF_043159265.1 Tasmannia lanceolata
ATGCTTTTTTGACCGAAGGACAAATGTTTCTCTGGATTTTTAGTCATTACATCCATTCATTGAATAAGTGATGATCAAATGGTTCTTACTCAGAGAACCTTTGGGCTTAGCTTGGGGGCTTTATTGAATCATCGTGGTTCTAGTATGAATCTGAGGTTTCAATCGATTCATAGGGTCTCAACAAGAGAATTCCTATCAATAGGAAACAAAACAATAGTAAATCCGCATTACGCACAAACAAAAACAAGAAATCAAATAACAAATAAATAAAATAGGGGAAGAGAAGATTCAAGAGGCCTATAACGATCACCATAAAGACAGATGAGCCAACTTGATATTTTGGCATTATCATCACAAAGAAGAGATTTCGGATTTGGGTTCCTTCGTATCTTCAGGGATGATTGAATCAAGTGGCTAAGAAGTTTCAAACTTTCTATTACATATCCGTTGCAACCAGTATTTGGGTGTTTCCGCTTGAGCCGTACGAGATGAAATTCTCATATACGGTTCTCAGAGGGGGAGTCCCCTTGGTTTACCTATCTCAATAAAGTATATGATTGGTTCGAGGAGCGTCTCGAGATTCAGGCGATTGCGGATGATATAACTAGTAAATATGTTCCTCCTCATGTCAACATATTTCATTGCCTAGGGGGGATTACACTTACTTGTTTTTTAGTACAAGTAGCTACAGGGTTTGCTATGACTTTTTACTATCGTCCGACCGTTACAGAGGCCTTTGCCTCTGTTCAATACATAATGACTGAAGCCAACTTTGGTTGGTTAATCCGATCAGTTCACCGATGGTCAGCAAGTATGATGGTCCTAATGATGATCCTGCACGTATTTCGTGTGTATCTTACAGGTGGATTTAAAAAACCTCGCGAATTAACTTGGGTTACGGGTGTGGTTCTAGCTGTATTGACTGCATCTTTTGGTGTGACTGGTTATTCCTTGCCTTGGGACCAAATTGGTTATTGGGCAGTCAAAATCGTGACAGGCGTACCTGACGCTATTCCTGTAATAGGATCGCCTTTGGTAGAGTTATTACGTGGAAGTGCTAGTGTGGGTCAATCCACTTTGACCCGTTTTTATAGTTTACACACTTTTGTATTACCTCTTCTTACTTCCGTATTTATGTTAATGCACTTCCCAATGATACGTAAGCAAGGTATTTCAGGTCCTTTATAGAGAAGATAGATTATAGATATTTGTAATCGATCATATATCATTTCGGGGAGGACCGATAGTATTTCATTGCTACAAACATGGATTATTGAAAAGAATAATCCATGGTATTTAGATATTTCCCTTCAACTAATTCTGAAGCATTGTATTCTTTATTTGATACGAATAGTTGAAGCGGATTCTCCGAAGAGAAGATGGATTATGGGAGTGTGTGACTTGACCTATTGATTGGGCCGTGCAGATAGATAATTTTATCTGCCACATTGGAATTCACAAACAAATGTGTCTCTCTTCCAACCACCGCGGAAGTCCCTCTACAGAGAGAGGATAGGCTGGTTCGCTTGAGGAGAATCTTTTCTATGATCAGACCCGAATCATGTCGTGCATGAACAGGCTCCGTAAGATCCAGTGGAATAAGTAATGTGGCATGATCCAGATTATCTTCTATCTATTACACTTACTTATAGTATGGAAATGCATTCATTTCCTCTGCATCTATCCCGATCTACGATACTATCGGAGTGAAACAAGGGATCTAAGGAAGAACAGAGGCTAGACTGTATTAGTAACAAGTAAATCCTTTGTATGTAAGAAGACTCAAGAGATTGTGGGGATAAACACCAATCACCAAGGCATGAGACGATCCAAAAAGCACTTGATCATGATCAAATCTGTAAGCCCACTTGGGTATTGAGCATTTACCTGTAAGAACTGAATTGCTTGCAATGGATAGTTGCAACTCCGGAAAATGGAATTCGGCAAATATTTTTTTACATGGAGTCATATTATATGTGTGGATTACATATAGATTTGATATGGATCCATTTTTTATTCCTTTGATTCTTGCTCGAGCCGGATGATGAAAAATTATCATGTCCGGTTCCCTCGGGGGATGGATCCATAAGAATTCACCTATCCCAATAACAAAGAAACCTGACTTGAATGATCCTGTATTAAGAGCTAAATTGGCTAAAGGGATGGGGCATAATTATTACGGCGAACCTGCATGGCCAATGATCTTTTATATATTTTTCCAGTAGTAATTCTAGGTACTATTGCATGTAACGTAGGCCTAGCAGTTCTAGAACCGTCAATGATTGGTGAACCAGCAGATCCATTTGCAACGCCTTTGGAAATATTACCTGAATGGTACTTCTTTCCCGTATTTCAAATCCTCCGTACAGTACCCAATAAGTTATTGGGTGTTCTTTTAATGGTTTCAGTGCCAACGGGATTATTGACAGTACCCTTTTTGGAGAATGTTAATAAATTCCAAAATCCATTTCGTCGTCCAGTGGCTACAACAGTCTTTTTGATCGGTACCGCAGTAGCTCTTTGGTTAGGTATTGGAGCAACATTACCTATTGATAAATCTCTAACTTTAGGTCTTTTTCAAATTGATTGAACTGTGAAATACCATGACGTATGTATCTAGGGAATAGTCGCTTCAAAATGAATCCTCCCTAGATACATTTCTTAAATTTCATTATAGATCCATTATAGATCTATTTCGAATATACGGATCGGGTTGTGCTAAAGATTCAAAACCAATTTGATTCTTCTCTTTCTTTATTTGATTCTTCTCTTTCTTTATAATTCTTCATTTCTTTCTTTATTCTTTATAAAATATAAAATAAAAAGATGAAATAATTCCAATGGATTTAAAACTTATTCTTAGGTAAATCAATTGTGAAATGTTTCTGTAAAATGTCCAATATCCGTTTTACATCTTCTATGCGCAAATGTTCAATTCTCATAAGATCTTCTTGACTCTTACTCAAAGGTCCAATAATGTATGTATATTGGACCTTTTGAGACAATTATAGGTTCTGGGAGGCAATTCTGATTGGTCAATAAAAATACATTCCAATGCAATTCCTTTTTTGTTTTTCTTTAGATTAGCCAATTTATCCTGAAAGGTAAAAAAAGGTACAGTACCCCTGTTTAGATTGTTTAGATTGTCCTCTAAATTTATGTCCTCTTCCTCCCCATGTAGAAAAGGAATAAATAAATCAATCAAATTACGGGAAGCTTCGTGAAGTGCTTCTTTAGGAGTTAAACTTCCATTCGTCCATATTTCTAGAAAAAGTATCTCTTGTTTCTCATTCCCATTCCCATAAGAATGAATACTATGATTCGCATTTCGAACAGGCATGGATACAGCCTCTATAGGATAACTTCCATCTTGATCGTTATTTGGGGTTTTCATACGATATCCGCGATCCCTCTCGATTTGTAATCCAATACACAAATCAATTGGTTCTGTCAGGCTAGCTATATGCTGTGTAGTATCAACCATTTTCACAGAAGGTGGCGAGATGATATCTTGAGCAGTTACGCATCTCGGACCCCTGACGAAAATAGATGCGTCGCAAGTTCCATACAGATTACTTCTCAATACAATTTCTTTCAAATTCATGAAAATTTCATGTACTGATTCTTCAATACCGACTATCGTAGAATATTCATGTGGTATCTTATCAGATTTTGCGCGTGTGATACATGTTCCTTCTATTTCTCCAAGTAAAGCCCTTCGCATAGCGATACCTATCATATCTGCTTGACCTTTCATAAGCGGGGACAGAATGAAACGTCCATAGGAAAGGCGCTTACTGTCTGTTCTTGATTCAACACACTTCCACTGTAGTGTCCGAGTGGATACTGCTACTTCCTCTCGAACCATACTAATATTATTGATCAGATCATTGAATCATTTATTTCTCTTGAAATCAGTTCAATTCTTATTTCTACACACGCCTTTTTTTAGGAGGTCTACATCCATTATGTGGCATAGGGGTTACGTCACGTACGAAACTTAATAGTATACCACTTCTGCGAATGGCTCGTAATGCTGCATCTCTTCCGAGACCAGGACCCTTTATCATGACTTCTGCTCGTTGCATACCCTGATCCACTACTGTACGAATAGCATTTCCTGCTGCGGTTTGAGCAGCAAATGGTGTCCCTCTTCTTGTGCCTCTGAATCCACAAGTACCAGCGGAGGACCAAGAAACCACCCGACCTCGCATATCCGTAACAGTTACAATGGTATTGTTGAAACTCGCTTGAACATGAATAACTCCTTTTGGTATTCTACGTCCATTCTTACGTGAACTAATACGCCCATTCCTACGCGAACCAATTCTTGGTATAGGTTTTGTCATATTTTAGCATCTCATAAATATGAGTCAGAGATATACGGATATATCCATTTCATGTCAAAACAGATCCTTTATTTGTACAACGGGTCCCTTACTTTAGAAAGGCCCTTTTAGAAAGATTACCCTTGTCTCTGTTTATGTCTCGGATTGAAACAAATTACTATAATTCGTCCTCGCCTACGGATCAGTCGACATTTTTCGCAAATTTTACGAACAGAAGCCCTTATTTTCATATTTGTCATTCCTTAATTCCGAATCTACTCTTTTGAAGAAAATAAGTCTCTTGAAATTTTGAACCTCGAATTGTATCCCCATGGAAGAAATGTTTAAAAAGTCACCTAATCGTTCGAACCTTTGTTGCGAAGTCTATAAATTATACGTCCCTTGGTTGAATCATAACGACTTACTTCGATTTTGACTCTATCTCCTGGTAGTATCCGTATAAAACTACGTCGGATCCTCCCCGAAACATAACCTAGAATCAGATCTTCATTATCTAAACGAACCCGGAACATACCATTTGGAAGTGATTCAGTAATTAAACCTTCATGAATCAATTTTTGTTCTTTCATTTCAGGTAACCCCCTTGAAGTATCAACTAATGGAGGAGGAGTGATATTAGACAACCTGCCTTTTCTCTCTTTTTCACAAATCGAAAGTTACGGATCAAATTCGGATATTCAGAAGGATCACCATATATAACATAAAATTTCTCCTCCAATTCTTTTTAGTCGAGCTTCTCGATCTGTCATTATACCTCGAGAAGTAGAAAGAATTACAATACCTATTCCACCTAAAATCCTAGGAATTCGTTTATAGTTGGAATAGATTCGTAGACCGGGTCGGCTGATACACTTTAAAATATTTCTATATGTTCCTTTCTGATTCCTTCTATGTCGCAGGGTTAAAACCAAGAAATATTTCTTGTTTTCTCGATGTTTCCTAACATTTTCAATAAAACCTTCTCGTAGAAGTATTTTAATAATGTTTTCGGTTATATTAGTAGATGCTATTCGAGCTGTTCTTTTTTTATCCATGTCAGCATTTCTTATAGAAGTTATTATATCGGCAATAGTGTCCTTACTCATGACGAACTATAATTATTAGGGCTTCCCCATTTTGATATAATCAACATGTTCTGTTTTTTTTTTTCTTGATTTTCATTTTCACTTTCAATTTTTTTTTTTATGAATTATTAAAGGTATATGCATAAGACACAATCTACTAATGGATTTGATCTACTTCAGATACCCTACTATATAATGGTCTCATCTACTAGTCTTTATAATACCTCAGGAGCTAATGAGACTATTTTAGTGAAATTCAACTGTCTCAATTCCCGAGCGATCGCGCCAAAAACTCGAGTTCCTTTTGGATTTCCTTCTTGATCAATGACAACCGCTGCATTGTCATCATATCGTATTATCATACCGTTGTCACGTTTGAGTTCTTTACATGTACGTACAATTACAGCTCTGATCACTTCTGATCTTTCGAGAGGCATATTGGGTACTGCTTCTTTGATTACAGCAACAATAACATCACCGATATGAGCATATCGGCGATTACTAGCTCCGATTATTCGAATACACATCAATTCTCGAGCCCCGCTGTTGTCCGCTACATTCAAATGGGTCTGAGGTTGAATCATATCATTTTTTTTTTTTGAATCTCTTATTTCAATGCAAAGGGCGAAGGAAAAAAGAAAGAAATATTGTCTGTCCAGAAATAAATAAATCTGCAATTGTATTTTTCATCAAAATACTCCTTTCTTTTGGTTTCACATCCCTATCCCACAATAACGAATTGAGTTCGTATAGGCATTTTGCACGCAGCTATTGAAATAGCTGCTCTGGCTACAGTTTCTGAGACTCCGCCCATTTCATAAAGTATTCGACCCGGTTTAACGACGGATACCCAATATTCGGGGGATCCCTTACCCGAACCCATACGTGTTTCTGTGGGTCTGACTGTAACGGGTTTGTCGGGAAATATACGTACCCAGATTTTTCCACCACGACGCGCATATCGTGTCATTGCTCGTCGCCCTGCTTCTATTTGTCTAGATGTGATCCAAGCGGGTTCAAGTGCCTGAAGAGCGTATCTACCGAAACAAATACGATTGCCTCGATAAGATATTCCCTTCATTCTTCCTCTATGTTGTTTACGGAATCTGGTTCTTTTGGGGTTATAGTTGATGGTTGTTTCTCAACCCCATCTCTACTGCAGAACCGGACATGAGAGTTTCGTCTCATCCAGCTCCTCGCGAATGAAACGATTCAATAATATTACAAATACACATGTATTTAATGAATAATACACTGAATCATGGGATTTCTTGATAGTTAATCCATCATGTAGGAATCTGTATATCTTGTATATACAGCAGCTAGACGTATCTTTCTATTTCGATTTATAATTTATAGGACGTATATTTCTATTTATGGATAATGAATGCCTTTCTTTTTATAACGAATCCTTCTTTTGGCCTTTACTGAATGGAATCGCCAAAATTTTGCAATCCAATAAGGAAAGGTTCGCGGGCGAATATTGACTCTTTAAAATCTGCTTCATTCGTAGGGTCAACCCATGACCTTTCAGAATAAATAAAAGGGTTCTTGGTTGGTTTCGCCATCCCACCCAATGAATCATTAGGATTCGTTTTTAATAGAATCTTGTGCAGTCACAGGTTCCGTCGTTCCCATAGCTTCTCCATTAATGGTTAGGTCTGAACTCTACAGTGGAGCTCCCAATTTCATTTGTTCCCGAGTCAATCTCCTCAGTCTCTATTGACTCGAGGCTCTTTATTATTTTCATTTTTCCTATGAACCGGATTCATCTACTTATAAACGAATCCGTATTGATGCTTTATCACGCTGCCTTTTATGAGATGATTCATAGACCATACATATTGGAATCATATAGCATTGATTGATATTCTCCTCCTTTCTTTCTCTCACCCCTCCTTTTACCCATATCCCTCTATTTTCGCTTTACAAACCATAATCAGATTTTTTTTTCCTTTATGAAAAAAAAAAAAACGATTTCAGTTGCTACAACTATATGATCAACACATCATATAGTGACTGCTTTCTTGGATCTCGATAATACGAAGCAATGAGCTGGTTATTAGTTCTCTAGTTATTAGTTATGGGCTGGTCCATTGTTTTTTTTTTTTTTGAATCCAACTCTAAAGAAAAAACCAACGAGTCACACACTAAGCATAGCAATTCTACCAAATGATCAATCGAATTTTTATTCAACCCTATATAATTATAATTAATAATTAGAAATAATTAATAATTCTAATTAGAATTGTTCATTTTTGATTGAAGGGAAAAAGAATGAATGAAAGAGTTTGTCATTTTTTGTTCTATCGCAGTATAGAATGGGAAGGAAAGACCCATTATTGCTCATCTACAAATATCCAAATTTTGATGCCTAATACCCCATAGATAGTTCGAACTGTATAGGAACAATGATCAATTTTAGCTCGAATGGTTTGTAGGGGAACCCTACCTTCTCTGATCCATTCGACACGTGCAATTTCTTTTCCGTCGATACGCCCTGCAATTTGCACTTGAATTCCTTTTGTATCAGCTTGTTCAGTTAATTCAATAGCTTTTTTCATTGCCTTTCGAAACGAAACTCTATTCTTTAATTGTAGAGCTATATATTCTGCAAGAATATTAGGTTGTCCATAAGGTTTTGCAACTCTTGTGATAGCAATGTTAAGTCTCCGGTTCACAGAACGAAACCCTTTTTGTACATTGATCCGTAATTCTTCGATTCCTCGCGTTCGACCCTCTATTAACAAATTTGGGAATCCAATATAGATTATGACCTGAATTAGGTCGATTTTTTTTTTAATCTCTATATGTGCAATTCCTTCTGAACCAGATCTCATATTTTTTTGTACATAATTCTTGATACAATCCCGTATTTTTTCATCTTCCTGGAGACCCCTGGAATAACTTTTGGGTTGTGCGAACCAAAGGGAACGATGACTTTGGTTTGCACCAAGTCGGAAACCAAGTGGATTTATTTTTTTTCCCATATCATATTTATCCCGATCTCTTTCTCTCTCTATATATATCTATTTATCTCTATTCCAATTCGGAAACCGAAGGAGGCAGAAGTTTATCTCTCTCTCTCTTTCTCTAGGTATCTCTCTATTATAGTATCCTTAAATACACCTTTATTCTCTAAAAGAAAATCTTGTTCAGTTTTCGTTTTAGATTGATCTTTCAAACGATATTTATATGACAGGTGGGTCTTTTTATCGGATAACTACGTCCTCGAGCCCGAGGTTTTAACTTTTTAATGATAGTACCCCCCATTGACTTCGGCTTGACTAATGACTAAATCAGCTTCGTTGAAACCCTTATTGTGACTAGCATTTGCTGCTGCAGAATAAACCAATTTTAAAATGGGATAAGATGCTCGATAAGGCATAAGTTCTAGTAGCATAAGTGTTTCCTCATAGGAACGCCCACGAATCTGATCAATGACTCTTCGTGCTTTGTGAGCAGACATACATATATGTTGAGCTAAAGCTTGTACTTCTGTACTAGAGCTCTTCTTCTTCCTATGCTTTTTCATGCTCCTCTTCCACCTTCTCCACTTTGACATAAGGGTTACCTCCCACCAATGAATGACGAGCACCTATTTCACTTTATTAACGACGAGATCCATTATTGTTTCTCGCGTGTCCCTGGAAAGTCAGAGTCGGTGCGAATTCTCCCAATTTGTGACCCACCATACGATCTATTATATAAATGGGTAAATGTTCTTTTCCATTATGAATAGCAATTGTATGGCCTATCATTGTGGGTATAATGGTAGATGCTCGGGACCAAGTTACTATTATCTCTTTCTCCTCCCTCATGTTGAGCTTCTCAATTTTTCCCAATAAATGATTAGCTACAAAAGGATTTTTTTTTAGTGAACGCGTCACAGCTGATTACTCCTTTTTTTTTTATTTACTTATGAAATAAAACTATGAAATAAAGTTGATTTACTTCAACTTAAGAAAATATTATTGTTGGTTAGTTCATGATCGAATATCATACTTTCGTTCTGTATCAATCTGAAATTAATGTACGTTCCTAAAAATAAAAATGACTTTATTGGTATTGTATGTCCATGTATCTCAGTATGAAAGAAAGTAAGAAAGACTCAATAAGAAACACTCAATACAATAATAATTAATTGTATGGTAGAAATTGTATCCTTTAAAGGAGATTGACTCCTTTAGCTTTAGAGAGAGAGGAGGGGCGGATGTAGCCAAGTGGATCAAGGCAGTGGATTGTGAATCCACCATGCGCGGGTTCAATTCCCGTCGTTCGCCCACCGATTACTTATCCTATTCGATTTTCAATAATTCCTATTTACTTTACTATTTACGGCGACGAAGAATATAAATATCACTATATTTATTCCTTTTTCTACTTCTTCTTCCAAGCGCAGGATAGCCCCAAGGGGTTGTGGGTTTTTTTCTACCAATTGGGGCCCTCCCTTCACCACCCCCATGGGGATGGTCTACAGGGTTCATAGCTACTCCTCTTACTACAGGACGCTTACCTAGCCAACACTTAGATCCGGCTCTACCCAAATTTTTCTGGTTCACCCCAACATTACCCACTTGTCCGACT
>NW_027519255.1:12500-15000 GCF_043159265.1 Tasmannia lanceolata
CATGCCTGAATCTAACTGGGGTTCGCGGTGGTGGAGGAACCGGATCGTAAAAAAGAGGGATTCTAGTTGTAAGATATCTAATGAAACCGTAGCTGAAATTGAGATCTCATTCAGAGAGAAAGATATAAAATATCTGGAGTTTCTTTTTGTATCCTATACGGATGATCCGATCCGCAAGGACCATGATCGGGAATTCTTTGATCGTCTTTCTCCGAGGAAGAAGCGAAACATAATCAACTTGAATTCGGGACAGCTATTCGAAATCTTAGTGAAACACTTGATTTGTTATCTCATGTCTGCTTTTCGTGAAAAAAGACCAATTGAAGTGGAGGGTTTCTTCAAACAACAAGGAGCTGAGGCAACTATTCAATCAAATGATATTGAGCATGTTTCCCATCTCTTCTCGAGAAACAAGTGGGGTATTTCTTTACAAAATTGTGCTCAATTTCATATGTGGCAATTCCGCCAAGATCTCTTCGTTAGTTGGGGGAAGAATCAGCACGAATCGGATTTTTTGAGGAAGGTATCGAGAGAGAATTTGATTTGGTTAGACAATGTGTGGTTGGTAAACAAGGATCGGTTTTTTAGCAAGGTACAGAATGTATCGTCAAATATTCAATATGATTCCACAAGATCTATTTTCGTTCAAGTAACGGATTCTAGCCAATTGAAAGGATCTTCTGATCAATCCAGAGATCATTTCGATTCCATTAGTAATGAGGATTCGGAATATCACACATTGATCAATCAAACAGAGATTCAGCAACTAAAAGAAAGATCGATTCTTTGGGATCCTTCCTTTCTTCAAACGGAACGAACAGAGATAGAATCAGATCGATTCCCGAAATGCCTTTCTGGATATTCCTCAATGTCCCGGCTATTCACGGAACGTGAGAAGCAGATGAATAATCATCTGCTTCCGGAAGAAATCGACGAATTTCTTGGGAATCCTACAAGATCAATTCGTTCTTTTTTCTCTGACAGAGGGTCAGAACTTAATCTGGGTTCGAATCCTACTGAGAGGTCCACTAGAGATCAGAAATTGTTGAAGAAACAACAAGATGTTTCTTTTGTCCGATCCAGGCGATCGGAAAATAAAGAAATGGTTGATATATTCAAGATAATTACGTATTTACAAAATACCGTCTCAATTCATCCTATTTCATTAGATCCGGGATGTGCTATGGTTCCGAAGGATGAACCGGATATGGACAGTTCCAATAAGATTTCATTCTTGAACAAAAATCCATTTTTTGATTTATTTCATCTATTCCATGACCGGAACAAAGGGGGATACACGTTACACCACGATTTTGAATCAGAAGAGAGATTTCAAGAAATGGCGGATCTATTCACTCTATCAATAACCGAGCCGGATCTGGTGTATCATAAGGGATTTGCCTTTTCTATTGATTCCTACGGATTGGATCAAAAAAAATTCTTGAATGAGGTATTCAACTCCAGGGATGAATCGAAAAAGAAATCTTTATTGGTTCTACCTCCTATTTTTTATGAAGAGAATGAATCTTTTTATCGAAGGATCAGAAAAAAATCGGTCCGGATCTCCTGCGGGAATGATTTGGAAGATCCAAAACCCAAAATAGTGGTATTTGCTAGCAACAACATAATGGAGGCGGTCAATCAATATAGATTGATCCGAAATTGGATTCAAATCCAATATAGCACCTATGGGTACATAAGAAATGTATCGAATCGATTCTTTTTAATGAATAGATCCGATCGCAACTTTGAATATGGAATTCAAAGGGATCAAATAGGAAATGATACTCTGAATCATCTAACTATAATCAAATATACGATCAACCCACATTTATCGAATTTGAAAAAGAGTCAGAAGAAATGGTTCGATCCTCTTATTTCTCGAACCGAGAGATCCATGAATCGGGATCCTGATGCATATAGATACAAATGGTCCAATGGGAGCAAGAACTTCCAGGAACATTTGGAACATTTCGTTTCTGAACAGAAGCACCGTTTTCAAGTAGTCTTCGATCGATTACGTATTAATCAATATTCGATTGATTGGTCCGAGGTTATCGACAAACAAGATTTGTCTAAGTCACTTCGTTTCTTTTTGTCCAAGTCACTTCTCTTTTTGTCCAAGTCACTTCTCTTTTTGTCTAAGTTACTTCCTTTTTTCTTTGCGAGTATCGGGAATATCCCCATTCATAGGTCCGAGATCCACATCTATGAATTGAAAGGTCCGAATGATCAACTCTGCAATCAGTTGTTAGAATCAATAGGTGTTCAAATCGTTCATTTGAATAAATTGAAACCCTTCTTATTGGATGATCATGATACTTCCCAAAGATCGAAATTCTTGATCAATGGAGGAACAATATCACCATTTTTGTTCAATAAGATACCAAAGTGGATGATTGACTCATTCCATACTAGAAATAATCGCAGGAAATCCTTTGATAACACTGATTCCTATTTCTCAATGATATCCCACGATCGAGACAATTGGCTGAATCCT
>NW_027519255.1:37500-44137 GCF_043159265.1 Tasmannia lanceolata
TACGAGGATTTGAAGGAGTGGAATAAAGAAATGCATGTTAAATGCACTATAATGGTGTTCAATTATCAGAAACAGAATTTCCGAAAAACTGGTTAACAGATGGGATTCAGATAAAGATCTTATTTCCTTTCTGTCTGAAACCTTGGCGGGGATCTAAACTACAATTTCATCATAGAGATCCAATGAAAAACAAAGGAAAAATAGAAAATTTTTGTTTTTTAACGGTCTGGGGAATGGAAACTGAATTACCTTTTGGTTCTCCACGAAAAGAACCTTCTTTTTTTGAACCCATTTTTAAAGAACTCGAAAAAAAAACGAGAAAAGTTCAAAAAAATATTTTCGAGTTTTCAGAATTTTAAAAGAAAGAACAAAATGTTGTCTAAAGGTCTCAAAAGAAAAAATAAGATGGGTTATCAAAATAGTTCTATTTATAAAAAGAATAATGAAAGAGCTTACAAAAGTGAACTCAATTTTATTATTTGGGTTGAGGAAAGGCTATCAACCGAGTGAAACTGGAAAGATTTCATAATCAGTAATAAGATTACTCACGACTCGACTATTCAAATTAGATCCATGGATTGGGACAAATTATTCACTGACAGAAAAAAAAATGAAAGATCTGACTGATAGTACAACCAAAATCAAAAATCAAATAGAAAAATAAAAAAAGACAAGAAAAAAATATTTCTAACTACAGATACAGATATAAATATTAGTCCTAACAAGACAAGTTTTGATGATGAAAGATCGGAATCACAGAAACATATTTGGCAGAGATCAAAAAAAAGAAGTGCCGATTAATACGTAAATCGCAATATTTTATAAAATATTTCATTGAAAGAATATACATAGATATCTTTCTATGTGCCATTAACATTCCCAGGATTAATACACAACTTTTCCTTGAATCAACAAAAAATCTTATCGATAAATATATTTACAATAATGAAACAAATAAAGAAGGAATTGATGAAACAAATCAAATACAACTCAGTTTATTTTGACTATCCAAAAGTCACTTTCTATTTCGAATATTCGAAATAATAATTCACAGATTTATTGTAACTTATCTTTCTTGTCCCAAGCATATGTATTTTACAAATTATCACAAAACCAAGAAGTTATTAACAAGTATCACTTGATATCTGTACTTCAATATCATGGCGCATCTCCTTTTATTAAGCATAGAATAAAGGACTATTTGGGGTACACGAGGAATTTTTGATTTCAAACCAAGACATAAGAAATTTTCGAATTCCAGAATGAATGAATGGAAAAACTGGTTAAAGCGTCATTATCAATACAATTTATCTCAGAATAGATGGTCTAGATTAGTATCGAAAAAAATGGCGAACTAGAGTCAATCATCGTCGTACGATTGAAAATAAAGATTCCAAAAAATGGGATTCATATGAAAAAGAAAAAGACCAATTCATTTATTACGAGAAAGAAAATGATTGCGCGGTGAATTCATTGCCGAGTCAAAAAGAAAAATTTAAAAAACACTACAGATATGATCTTTTATCGTGTAAATATATTAATTATGAGGATAGGAAGAGCTCATATATTTATGTATCCCCGTTAAAAGTAAATGGGGGCCGAGAGATTCCCTATAATGACAACACACCTAAACCCGAATCATGTTATGTACTGGGGGATATAGCTATTAGTGATTATCTAGAAGAAGAGTCTATTATGGATACGGGTAAAAATCCGGATAGAAAATATTTTGAGTGGAGAATTCTGCATTTTTGTCTTAGAAAAAATATCGATATTGATACCTGGACCGATATGGATACTGGGACCAATATTAATAAAAATACTAAGAATGGGATTAATGATTATGAAATAATTGATAAAAAAGATCTTTTTTATTTCACGATTCATCAAGAAATCAACCCACCCAATCAAAAAAAAAACTTTTTTGATTGGATGGGAATGAATGAAGAAATGCGATATCGTCCCATATCGAATCTGGAATCTTGGTTCTTCCCAGAATTTGTGCGACTTTATGATACATATAAAATGAAACCATGGATCATACCAATCAAATTACTTCTTTTAAATTTTCATGGAAATAAAAACATTAGTGAAAATAAAAACATTAGTGAAAATCAAAAAAAGATCTTCGTATATCATCTAATCAAAAAGAATATCTTGAATTAGAGAACCGAAATAAAGAAAAAGAAGAAGAACAGCCGGGCCAAGGGGATATTAGATCAGATGCACGAAACCAAGAGAATCTTGAATCAGATGCACAAAAAAAAAAAAAATATGTTGAAAAGGATTACGCGGAATCAGACATTAAAAAAAGGAGAAAGAAAAGAAAATACAAGAGCAACAGAGAAGCAGAACTAGAGTTCTTCCTAAAAAGATATTTGCTTTTTCAATTGAGATGGGACGATTCTTTGAATCAAAGAATGATCAATAATATCAAGGTATATTGCCTCCTGCTTAGACTGATAAATCCAAGGGAAATTGCTATATCCTCTATTCAAAGAGGAGAAATGCGCCTGGACGTAATGTTGATTCAGAAGGATCTCACTCTTACGGAATTGATAAAAAGGGGAATATTTATTATTGAACCAGCCCGCCTGTCTATAAAACGGGATGGACAATTTATTATGTATCAAACCATAGGCATTTCATTGGTCCATAAGAGTAAACACCAAACTAATCGAGAACGTCGAGAAAAAAAATATGTTGATGAGAATTCTTTCAATGGATCTATTGCACAACATGGAAAGATGCTTATGAATGGAGATGAAAATCATTATGATTTTCTTGTTCCTGAAAATATTCTATCTCCTAGACGTCGTAGAAAATTGAGAATTTTAATGTGTTTCAATTTCAGTAATGAGAATATTGTGGATATAAATCCAGTATTTTTCAATGAGAATAACGTAAAGAACTCTGGGCAATTTTTGGATGAGGACAAGTGTCTTGATACAGATACAAATAAATTCATTCAATTCAAATTATTTCTTTGGCCCAATTATCGATTAGAAGATTTAGCTTGTATGAATCGCTATTGGTTTGATACGAATAATGGCAGTCGTTTCAGTATGTCAAGAATATATATGTATCCACGATTCAGAATTAGTTAATGGTACATTTTATATACATCATGTATCATAGCCGATATATGAAGACAGACAGGTGTACACACACGTTGTGTTACATTACATTCTGACACATGATACTGATTCAATGACGTATCAATTGGACCTAGGAATGAATCAACAGAATCTTCTTAAACCCAAATCATTCTCTTTCGTGGGTCCAGAAATGTACCATCCCTTTCTATGTATTGTATCCGAATCAAATTACAAATTAAATTGGATTTATTAATTCAATTTAAATAGAAAAAGTTATTATATGAATAAATCCAGATTATTGTGTGTACCAGATCGAAATGACTGGCATTATCATTTTATTATTATTCCTGATCGGTAAAATCCATATTTGTGGGAACGAAAGAAAAAAAAAAAGAGAGAAGAATTATTCTTTTTTATGGTAAAAAATTTATTTATCTCGGTTATTCCGCAAGAAGAAAAAGAAAAAAACAAAGGGTCTGTTGAATTTCAAGTATTCAATTTCACCAATAAGATACGGAGACTTACTGCACATTTTGAATTTCACAGAAAAGACTATTTATCTCAGAGAGGTCTGCGAAAAATTCTGGGAAAACGTCAACGGCTGCTGGCTTATTTGTCAAAAAAAAATAGAGTACGTTATAAGGAATTAATTGGTCAGTTGGATATTCGGGAGCCAAAAAATCGTTAATTTGAGGATTCATTTGAATTTTTTGGTTTATTAGATCTTGAATTTTGATGAACTTTGTTTCGTTTTCAACAATTCATGGAATAATGAATCGGGGAAGAAAGCATATGACTGTACCGGCTACAAAAAAAGACCTCATGATAGTCAATATGGGCCCTCACCACCCGATCAATGCATGGTGTTCTTCGACTCATTGTTACTCTAGATGGTGAAGATGTTATTGACTGTGAACCTATATTGGGTTATTTACACAGAGGAATGGAAAAAATTGCGGAAAACCGAACAATTATACAATATCTGCCGTATGTAACACGTTGGGATTATTTAGCTACTATGTTCACAGAGGCAATAACGGTAAATGCCCCCGAACAATTGGGAAATATTCAAGTACCTAAAAGAGCCAGTTATATCAGAGTTATTATGCTGGAGCTAAGTCGTATAGCTTCTCATTTGTTATGGCTTGGGCCTTTTATGGCAGATATCGGTGCACAGACTCCTTTCTTCTATATTTTCCGAGAGAGAGAATTGCTATATGATCTATTCGAAGCTGCCACAGGTATGCGAATGATGCATAATTATTTCCGTATCGGAGGAGTAGCTGCTGATCTACCTCACGGATGGATAGATAAATGTTTGGATTTCTGCGATTATTCTTTAACAGGAGTTGTTGAATATCAAAAGCTTATTACGCGGAATCCTATTTTTTTGGAACGAGTTGAAGGAGTGGGCATTATTGGTGGAGAGGAAGCAATAAATTGGGGTTTATCGGGACCAATGCTACGAGCTTCCGGAATCCAATGGGATCTTCGTAAAGTTGATCATTATGAGTGTTACGATGAATTCGATTGGGAAGTCCAATGGCAAAAAGAAGGAGACTCATTAGCTCGTTATTTAGTACGAATCAGTGAAATGACGGAATCTATAAAAATTCTTCAACAGGCTCTGGAAGGAATTCCGGGGGGACCCTATGAGAATTTAGAAGTACGACGCTTTGATAGAGCAAAGGATTCTGAATGGAACGATTTTGAATACCGATTCATTAGTAAAAAACCTTCTCCCACCTTTGAATTGTTAAAACAAGAACTTTATGTGAGAGTAGAAGCCCCAAAAGGAGAATTAGGAATTTTTCTGATAGGAGATAATAGTGTTTTTCCCTGGAGATGGAAAATTCGTCCACCGGGTTTCATAAATTTGCAAATTATTCCTCAGCTAGTTAAAAGAATGAAATTGGCTGATATCATGACGATACTAGGTAGTATAGATATCATTATGGGAGAAGTTGATCGTTGAAATGATAATTGATACGACAGAAGTACAAGCTATCAATTCTTTTTCCAGATCGGAATCTTTAAAAGAAGGCTATGGCCTTATAGGGACGCTTGTCCCTATTTTTACTCCCGTATCGGGGATCACAATAGGGGTACTCGTGATTGTGTGGTTAGAAAGAGAAATATCCGCAGGGATACAACAACGTATTGGGCCTGAATATGCTGGTCCCTTGGGAATTCTTCAAGCTCTAGCGGATGGGACAAAACTGCTTTTCAAAGAGGATCTTCTCCCATCTAGAGGAGATATTCGTTTATTCAGTATCGGGCCATCCATAGCGGTCATATCAATTCTACTAAGTTATTCAGTAATTCCTTTTGGCTATCGCCTTGTTCTAGCCGATCTCGGTATAGGTGTTTTTTTGTGGATCGCCATTTCCAGTATTGCTCCTATTGGACTTCTTATGTCAGGATATGGATCGAATAATAAATATTTCAGGTGGTCTACGAGCTGCTGCTCAATCTATTAGTTATGAAATACCATTAACTCCATGTGTGTTATCAATATCTCTACGTGTGATTCGTTGCAACATTAACTTTTATTTCTTTCCTTTATTTCTAGGAAAGAGGTTGAATGTATTGAATAGATATCTTGATTTTTTTATTCACCATTTAGGTTGATGAACTAAACGAGATGGTTATATGAGTGAAACAAAACAGCTTATGAATTCGCAGTAAGAAGATTGATTCTCATTCCCTATGTACGAGAGGAAAGTGTAAGTAAAGATAAGCGGTGGAAACTGTTTACCCCAAGATTGGTTGATTAGTCATCATGACTTGAAGCGGGTGCAAAAGATCAACTGTATGGAGTTTCTACAATTGTTATTGTATGCATTATCATATCGGGAATCAATCAAAAATGAGTGGACGGTTAGGAACACCAAGGTACACAAAGGATTCGTCATGGAAATAATGTAAGGTATCAAAAACCAAAGGGATATTTTTGCATAAAAGGAATCATAATGAGGGCTTTAAGTTGGTAGAAATGATCAAGCAGTACTTCCCCATGATTCCGATCCAGAGTATGCTCCTATCCACTGATTAAAGAAATGACTATCGGGAACGAAGTAATCCTTTATTTTTTTTTTGAGAATCCCCTCTTCTGCGAAAGAAGAACAGGAACGAAAGAAATGGAATGCAATAGGAAAAATAAATAGTAATAGATCTTTCTTTATTCTTTCTTTCCTCCATCCCATCCGTATTAATACAGATAGGCTTCTTATCATGATTCATGAAATGAACTAATGTAGAGTGTCTAATTCTTTTTCGTAATCGAAAGATATGGGTAGAAATATCTATTGATACAACGAGTATTTTATTGAAAGATTAAGCTATTACTGAACAAAGATAAATTGTAATATTAATTATAAAATAAATTATGAGAGCAATTCGGAAGCACTTTGAATTTGTTATTATAGCAGACAGAATTCCATTGGTCTAATTAGGGACTCCCTGATGCATCTTTACTCTATTCACTCTCAAAAAATGCCGAGGTAATACTGAATCAGTCCTTAGATTTATTTGTGGCC
>NW_027519256.1:22500-33029 GCF_043159265.1 Tasmannia lanceolata
AATTGTCCCTTTGGGGCAGGGATGGATAGGAAATATTTGAATCCGATTGTATTTCATTTAAATTAAGTATTAAGTATAAATATTAAGTAGTATACCAATGAACGGAACTATTCCTATTTTATCGAAGCTCAGGAATCAAGGAAGTTTTTCCTACAGATTCTGATGACTCTAGAAGTTTTGATTTGATTATGATCCAAAGAAAAAAAAAATCAAATCAAATAATAGAATCATTCCATGATGAAAATAGAATAAGAATAACCATCCATTTTTTGTGCATAGTGTGTATACACCACGCAATCGAAATATCAAAAAAATCCATGGGACGATTCATGAATTTGTAATAGATTGTGGGGTAGCTCATGAGAGGAATTGTTGTTGAGAAATCTGAAACTAGAAAGGAATTTTGGAATTCCTATGGAACCATAATAGTCTAAATGTAACCATAGTATAAAATAGGGTCAGTTGACTTGTTCCAATTCATTGGTTTAATCCAGTATAAATCTAAGAATAAGACGGGATCGTCTTCTTGACAAACATGAATAGATAGATTCTATCTATTTTTTTTTAATCTTTTTAATAAGATAAGAAAAAGATAAGAAAAAAAATGTTTTTTTATCCCTCGATCCTCGAGGGAAGATCTTTCTTTAATGAAAAGTTTTCTATTTTCTATTTAGAATTGATTGGTCATACCTGTATTGCAATAATACAATAATATGAATGACTCGCTATTCACTCGGTTTCTGGGTCATAATCATAAGATTATGTAGGAGAGATGGCCGAGTGGTTCAAGGCGTAGCATTGGAACTGCTATGTAGGCTTTTGTTTACCGAGGGTTCGAATCCCTCTCTCTCCGTACCTTCACCTAATTCACCAACGGTACCGACTACAATGTATCAAATCAAATAACAATTGATACGAGTATTCCAATCGTACTTTATTTGATATAGATTCTCTATTCCTAATTGCTGTGGTATGGAAAATACCGGAACGGAAAGAATGGACAAGGAATAAAAATCTCACCGCTGATCCATTTGTAATACGTGAATGGGAGAAAAATCCGGATCAAACCTCTTAGATCTATTTACTTCGGCGAAAGAAAAAAAAGGGGCTTGTCCAAAGCTTTGTTATTTTAGTTAGGTTCAAGTCTGACGGGAATAATATTCTACGACTAGCAACTCATTGATTTTCAAACCGATCCACTTAATATCTATTATTTGATTTACTAATCCTTTATATTGGGATGAATAAAGACTCAAATGTTTTGCCAACTCCTCGTGGGGGGATGAATCCATATAATTTTGAATCAGAGCTCTGGATCTTTGTTCATCCCTCATAGTAATAATATCTTGGGGTTTGCAGCGATAACTTGGGATATCTACTATACGGCCATTAACTAAAATATGTCTATGATTAACTAATTGCCTGGCTCCCGGAATGGTCGAAGCCATACCCAATCGAAAAAGGATGTTATCCAAACGCATCTCAAGTAGTTGTAGTAAAACCTGACCTGTTGACCCTTTGGCTTTCCCAGCAATACGAACATATCTAAGTAATTGTTGCTCTGTCAGACCATAATGAAAACGCAATTTTTGTTTTTCTTCTAGACGAATACGATATTGAGATCTTTTCCCGGAACGCGATTGGTTTCTAAGATCACTTCCGGATCTAGGTCTTTTCCTAGTGAGTCCCGGTAAAGCCCCTAGACGGCGTATTTTTTTGAAACGAGGCCCTCGGTAACGAGACATAAAGACTCCTTAATTTTATTGAAATTTCATTTTACAGAATAAACCTAAATTAATACTGAACTAAACGATAAACGAAGCTAAATCCACTGAAGTACTACAAAGAGGAATAAGATGAATTGTATCAATATCCGTATTATTTTGTATATTGTATATATGGGAAGTTAAGGATCCTTTTCTTGATTTGTTCTGTATAGATCAAACGGCTCCAATCCGTTTTTTATTCTTTATTCATAGTTGGAAGTTCCCGCGACATAACATAATAGATCGGTAACCCGACATTTGGAGAAAAAAAAGGGGGGGGTCTTCTCAATATTCCTTGGTCTCAAGGAAAGATGATCAATCCTGATAAAAAAAAAAAAATAGAACAAATAGAGAAAGCCGACTATCGGAATCGAACCGATGACCATCGCATTACAAATGCGGTGCTCTAACCTCTGAGCTAAGCGGGCTCATATAACAGAAATAGTGCGTGAATAGGAATTCGGGAAACTATTGGGATCTTAGTTAGCTATTAGCTATTAATAATTATTAATATTAATTATTATAAATTATTATAACATATTAATTAATATTAATAATTATTAATATAATATGAATTTTGATTTTATTTTTGATTATTTTCTATTTGATTATTTATTTTTGATTATTTCATTTATTAGTAGTCACTAGCACTAGAATTTTTTTTTTTCATTCAAATCAAATTTAAAAAACGCAAAATAATACTATATACATATGAAATAATTCTATATTCTATTATAGAATAGAATATAACTATTAGTTATAGCAGTTATAGCAGATTATATGAATTCTATTTCTATTAGAGTGTAGTTCCTAAGGAAAGGATAAGATAAGGATGCAATCCAGATCCTACTGAGATATTCCTTTTGTTTCATTCGGAAAGGGAGGAGATAGGACGAAAAAAAAAAAAAGAAGAATGAATATCGACCGTTCCAGTATTCCAAACTGCGCGGGAAAAATGAGAGGGGGGGGGAACATCTATATGTGGGATATATCCATCCATATTGAATTGCAGATACATCAATGATAGAATCATTTCTGATTGGACCAAATAATGGAATGGTCCTCCAATAGATATGAAAGAAGATGGGCAAGAAATAAAATAGGAGCAGACACTTTTTCGATATAGGAATCAGTATCTAATGAATTCAATGGTTCCAACATAAATGAAAGAAGGGGATGGGATCACAATGAGATCGAGATCTCATAAGGGGGATATGGCGAAATTGGTAGACGCTACGGGCTTGATTGGGTTGAGCCTTGGTATGGAAACCTACTAAGTGGTAACTTCCAAATTCAGAGAAACCCTGGAATTAAAAATGGGCAATCCTGAGCCAAATCCAGTTTTCTGAAAACAAGGGTTCAGAAAGCGAGAATCAAAAGAAGGTAGGTGCAGAGACTCAATGGAAGCTGTTCTAACGAACGGGGTTGACTACATTGGTAGAGGAATCCTTCTATCAAAACTCCAGAAAGGATGACCTTATTTAAGTACATAGACGTACTTAAATATCAAATGATTAATCACGACCCGAATCCGGATTTTTTGATTATTTATATGAAAAATTGCAGAATTCTTGCTAAATTAAATCGATTCCAAAAGGAAGAATCGAAGATTCAGTGATCAAATCATTTACTCCAGAGTCTGAAAGATCTTTTGAAGAACTGATTAATCGGACGAGAATAAAGATAGAGTCCCATTCTACATGTCAATACCGACAACAATGAAATTTATAGTAAGAGGAAAATCCGTCGACTTTTGAAATCATGAGGGTTCAAGTCCCTCTATCCCCAATAAAAAAAAAAAGGCCTATTTTATTCCATTCCCTAACCATTTATCCTCTTTTTTCGTCAGTGGTTCAAAATGAGCTTAGCTATGTTTCTCACTCACTCTACTCTTTCACAAATGGATCCGACCAGAAATCTTTCTCTCTTATCACAAGTCTTGTGATAGATATGATCTACGTACAAATGAACATATATGGCAAGGAATCTCCATTATTGAATCATTCACAGTCCATATCATTACTCTTACACTTACAAAGTCTTCTTTTTGAAGATCCAAGAAATTCCAAGGCTGAGGTAAGATTTTCTAATGTTTTTTGAGTCCCTTTAATTGACATAGACCCAAGCCCTCTAGTAGGATGATGCGTCGGGGATGGTCGGGATAGCTCAGCTGGTAGAGCAGAGGACTGAAAATCCTCGTGTCGCCAGTTCAAATCTGGTTCCTGGCACGTGGTTAATATATCGAATAGATACTCATACAAATGAATCGATATGGATCGGGATCCATATTCTATTCGTTAATAGTCTAGATCATGATACATACTTATCCATCTAGGGATATATCTAGATCCCCCATTTTTTTTTTTGATGGGTAAAGAAAAGAATTAGATTCTGTTCCCTCTTCTTTTTTGTTTGTTCATACTGTACCTGCTCTCGCTCAAAAAGAATGTTAATACTTCATACATATTTGAATTGAAGTTAGTTGGCTGAAAACCCAAAAGTCTAGTCTAGAGAGGAATCGAAGGGTAGGAATAGACAGGATTCATTTCAGATACAGTACAAAGAAAATCTGATCCCCTTTTCATTTCTGAATTTTGAGTTCATAATTTCATATTTTCTTTCATATTCTATTTCTTCACTTTCTCTTTCTTCACTCCCTCCTACGTGACTTTTCGGGGCCCATCTAAGTGATGTGCGCGGTACAAAGTTCATGGTGCAGAACTCTTTTGATTCATCCTATTGGCTTTGCTCATCCGAAATGGATATCTTCCAAATTGGGGAATATCAATGAAGCCCCTTTAGTAGCCCATTCATAATACTGAGATGAGAGTCCAGTTATTCTGTTTCATCTAGAACAGAACATAAAAAGATTCCTTGAATATCTGGAGTCGTAGAAGTGAATATTAGTTTCTTATCATTCAATGAGCATCTTGTATTTCATAGAAATTGGGGGCAATATAATCCTTACGTAGGGGCCAGCCTATCCAACTTTCAGGCATCAAGATACGTTTCAGGCGTGGATGATTTTCATAAGAGATTCCCAACATATCATAAGATTCCCGTTCTTGAAAATCAGCACTTTTCCAAATCCAGAAAACAGACGGGATTCTAGGATTCCTCCTTGGGGCAAATACTTTTATGCATACCTCTTCGGGTTGATCCACACCATACTGTATTCTCGTAAGATGATACACACTAGCTAACAACCCGCCCGGTGCTACATCATAAGCACACTGGGAACGTAGATAATTGTAACCATATACATATGAAATGACAGCAATGGAGTACCAATCCTCGGGCTTTATTTGTAAAGTCTCTATTCCTTGGTAATCGAAGCCCAAAGATCTATGCACTAGCTCATGCTTGACTAGCCAAGCAGATAAACGACCTTGCATCTTCTTGATCTCTCCCACATTTGTATTTGTATGAGTATTTCACATTTACGATGAAATTTATGAAGATTTACCCGCTGTTTGTTATTCTGCACAAAAGCATCCTGCCTAATTCACTAATTCGTGGGAAGATACTGAACTTTTGTATTTGAAAGATGTTTCAGTTTCAGGAGGTATTTCTGAAGTAGATGGAGATTTATAGAGTAATCCTTGATCGTAATTTCCAGTATGAGTACTGCGTCCAACATGAAACTTGTGATTGGTAGTAAAATATCGATTTTCCTGTTGAGACCCAATTTGATCTTCATAGATTTCTCGAGATACTTTCTTACGAAGTTTCGTTATAGCATCTATAACTGCCTCTGGTTTGGGTGGGCAGCCCGGCAAATAGACATCCACAGGAATTAGCTTATCGACTCCCCGAACGGTACTATAAGAATCCGTACTGAACATCCCTCCTGTAATAGTACAAGCTCCCATCGCAATGACATATTTTGGTTCAGGCATTTGCTCATATAATCTCACTAAGGAAGGCGCCATTTTCATTGTTACTGTGCCGGCTGTTAAAATGAGGTCTGCTTGCCTAGGACTCGATCTTGGTACCAATCCATAACGATCAAAGTCGAATCGCGAGCCTATTAATGAAGCAAATTCAATGAAGCAACAACTGGTACCATAGAGAAGCGGCCATAAACTGGAGAGTCTTGACCAATTCGAAAGATCATTCGATGTAGTTGAAATAACTGAATTTTGGGTTGTTTGGTCAAGTAACGGAAACTCAATAGAATTAATAACTGTCTCAATGTAATCTTTTCTTTGTTTTTGATTTTGATTGTCTGAATATTCAGGAGCTAAGACCATTCCAATGCTCCTTTTCGCCATGCATAAACTGAACCAACAATTGGGATAAGCACGAAAATGAAAGCTTCTATAAATACAGATACACCCAATACATCGAAACTCATTGCCCATGGATAAAGAAAGACCGTTTCAACATCAAAAACAACAAAAACTAGAGCAAACATGTAATAGCGAATTCGGAATTGTAACCAAGCATCCCCCATTGGTTCTATACCCGATTCATAACTAGAGAGTTTCTCTGGTCCTTCACTAATCGGGGCTAAAACTCCCGAAATTAGAAATGCTAAAATAGGAATAAGACTTGATATTATTAGAAATGCCCAGAAAATATCATATTCGTAAAGCAGAAACATAGATGCACTCTCATGAATGTGGAATATACCGAATTAGTCGATTCAAATTGGAATTGTCAATTCATCCATAACTGCTTAGTCGAAACAACAATTTTGATCGAACCACATAGTTGAGTTTGTTTGCTGCGGGTCATGCCTCGTTTCAAGATTCATCCAATAGAATCCCACTTACCCTTTCTTCAATTCTATTTAGATATGGTGTAGACATATTATGTTCTTGTACAAATAAGACTCTCTCACTTTACCTTGGGTTTTCTATAAAAAAAAAAATAAATGAAAGAATATTTTCATTTTCATCAAAAATGAATAAAAAAAAGATTAATTCAATATTAATTATATTATCTATAATTATGTGAAAATAAAATGGAAATATTCCATTTTCAATGAAAATATTCAATGAATATAATATAATAATATAATAAAATCAAAGAAGAGGTCTGGCTCATTTTTTTTTTCTCTTTTGTAGTAGAATGCCTAGCTCGGGATTTAGGGTATATTCTACTCGGTTGGCGTTGGTGTATTCTTTTCATTAAGATCGGGGTATAGAATCATTGTTTCTATTGATTCGATATGAATACATAAACAGAAACAGAATGCATCGACCAATTAGACTCTCTCCTTGTCCCAGATTTATACTTAATTGATTTGATTCAATCTTCAATCTGTTGAATTATGAGGAACCCTTACATAGAACAACTCATGGGTTCCTATACCCAAATTAGATACTTTTGACCTGTACTATCCCGACAGGACCCCCCAGAAACAATCGAGTTATTTAAATCGAGTTAAAAGTCTTGAAAGAGTCATCCTATTTCGGACCCATTTCTAGTACCCAAAATCGCTATTTGGAATGACTCGAAATACTTATTAATGTAATAACACCTAGTAAGACCAACCAATGGGTTAGGTTTCGTGACAATCAAAAGAGGTTTCGTTTGAAGCAAACCCACACAATGGAGCGTACCACAATGGTAGAGTCGGCCGAATCATAAATTATCTACAGAAGATAGCTCTGATGGAATCACGCGTTGTCGAACAATTCGACAGACCAAATCCCCAAAAACACTCATAGAAATAGAAGAGAGCACAAACGTTGATACCTTTAGGACCAATTCATTATTTCTGAAACAATGAATTTGGGTTGTTGTTCCACCAAAGAGCGATCAGTCGGGGGATTGGATTCCTAACTCATCCAAGTTCAAACAGACCCCTAATCTTCTTGCATAAAGTCTGCATCGGTAGAATCGACAGAATTGAAATGATGAGCAATTGGATTGGAGTAGGTTGGGATACAAAAAAATAAGTATTGTACAGAAAGATAAAAATAACTAAACTACTTGCTTTGCCTTTGCTAGGCCGGCTATACGAAGAAAAGTCTAGTCTATTTTACAATGTTTACAATGAAACTTACCGAAGAGCTTTCTTTTTGAAACTCTGGCTTTTCTACAAATACAAGAACAGGTCCTAGATCCGTGTGACTTACTATTACTATTAGATTCGATTTTGTTGGGTCAGGTTGGGGTTTTTGGCTAGGCTCGTGTTATGATTTTGACTTCATAATCAATTGGCTTGGGTATACCAAACCAAAGAAAAGGTGTATCACTCAATCTTTGATCATGGACAAGAAAAAGAGGAAACAAGCCATATGTCATTCCCCCACGAAAATGAATGAAGAAGAATTGGTTTGGGTATTCGAGATTCGAAAATACCGATCCGGTTGGATCCATTGGAATGAATTATTTTTTTTTTTTCATTTTCATGCCCCGAGGGATCGCCGTGAGCATGTGGAAATGATTCCATTTCCATGGACCAACCCACTGGCCATCTGCAAGCACGCACTAATGAGGAAACGAAAACTATACAAAAATGCAAAAATGTATAGGGCTATACGGACTCGAACCGTAGACTTTCTCGGTAAAACAGATCAAACTGATTATTATCGAAATGATTCGAACTGTTTCAAAGACCCAACATGCATTTTTTCGCATTGGGCTCTTTCATCAACTGATAGAAAGATCAGTTGAGTCCACCATATTTTTTCTTGACAGGAAGATAACGAGATGGCTCCATGTGCTCTGGATTCATTATTTGTATTCTGATCCAGGAGCAATACCAAAGTGTTTCAAAGAAGGGTTACCTTGACGTAGGTCTGCCTCCGGCCTAGATCAACCTAAGATAGAGTCTCTATCGCTCCGCTCCAACAGTCAAATAGGGTACTTCATACACCTTAAAGCTCATAGGACGAAAAGAGGTTGTTTTGAGGTCCTTATACTCATTATGCCTAGCATTGAATAGACTGGGTATTCACCTTATCAATGATCAAATCAATGATGGGTTCCGTTTGGCACATAAATTGGTGCTTGAATCGGACCGAATCAAATATTTGTCAGGCTACTGTTCTCTTGTTCCTTCGAATCCATGGAGTAAGACATCGATTTCTCCATAGAATCAATTCTGTTGATTGCATGATGGACTCCCCTGAAAAAGCATTGGCGCACGTGTAAACGAGGTGCTCTACCTAACTGAGCTATAGCCCTTGTCATAGATATCTTAACATCTAGAGAATTTATTGTCAAGATGGATATTCCATGATCCCACATGATAGCTCTCTGATCCTTTTCCTGCCAAGGATTGGTATTGCTTAGAAGTAAGATTCCATCTATAATTCCCGATGTGATGGGTCCCATTTTTTTTTTTTTCTTTATGATGATAAATGACCTACTTAACCCAGTGGTTAGAGTATTGCTTTCATACGGCAGGAGTCATTGGTTCAAATCCAATAGTAGGTAGAGCTTATTAGATACCGGAGTCGATGGTCTCTAATAAGTTTTTCTACCCACCTTCTTTTCTTTTTTTTTTTTTTCGTTGCATCAGATTACACTTGATTGTATCCAATTGGCGGAATCCAAATATGGTGTATAAGCAGAACTTCTTTTGATTATTCTGATGCAACGATTAGTACGAAATAACATTGATAGCCTCTACTCGTGTCCTAGCTCTTCGGAGAGCTAGATTCGCCTCAATTTCTTGTCTCTTGCCTTCAGCTCTACTCAAGCTAGCTTCGGCTATTTCAAGAGTTCGCTGAGCTTCTTGCGGATCAATGTCACTACCCCTCTCCGCATCATTTACTAAAATGGTGATCTCATTATTGCCTATTCTAGCGAAACCACCCATCAGAGCCATCGTTAACCATTGGTCGTCGAGGCGTATTCTCAAAATACCTATATCTACAGCTGTGGCAATAGGGGCGTGATTTGGTAATACGCCAATTTGGCCACTATTCGTAGATAAAATAATTTCTTTCACCTCTGAATCCCAAATAATTCGATTAGGAGTCAGTACACAAAGATTTAAGGTCATTTCTTCAATTTGCTCTCCACATCTAAGTTCATAGCCTTCGCGGTAGCTTCATCGATGTTACCCACCAAATAAAAGGCCTGCTCGGGAAGACCATCTAATTCTCCGGAAAGGATCAGTTGAAATCCCCTAATTGTTTCTGCGAGACCAACATATTTCCCTGGAGAACCAGTAAATACTTCTGCTACGAAGAAGGGTTGTGATAAGAAACGCTCAATTTTTCGTGCTCTTGCTACGGTTAAACGATCTTCTTCGGATAATTCGTCCGACCCAAGGATAGCTATAATGTCCTGAAGTTCTTTGTAACGTTGTGAAGTTTGCTTAACTCTTTGCGCAGTTTCATAATGTTCCTCGCCAACGATCCTAGGTTGGAGCATAGTTGACGTTGAATCTAAAGGATCTACTGCTGGATAGATACCTTTGGCAGCTAATCCTCTTGATAGTACAGTAGTAGCATCTAAATGTGCAAATGTCGTAGCAGGGGCAGGGTCGGTCAAATCGTCAGCAGGTACATAAACTGCTTGAATAGAAGTTATAGATCCCTCTTTGGTAGAAGTAATTCTTTCTTGTAAAGAACCCATTTCTGTACTAAGGGTAGGTTGATAACCCACAGCAGAAGGCATTCTACCTAACAAGGCGGATACTTCTGATCCTGCTTGGACGAAACGGAAGATATTGTCGATAAATAGAAGTACGTCTTGTTCATTAACATCCCGGAAATATTCCGCCATGGTTAGGGCAGTTAAACCAACTCTCATACGAGCTCCCGGCGGTTCATTCATCTGACCATGGACTAGAGC
>NW_027519258.1:0-17500 GCF_043159265.1 Tasmannia lanceolata
ATTCAATGCGTAATCTCAGCATTCAATGTGTATTCCTGAATAATCTCATTTTTCAATTATTCAACCATTTCATTTTACCAAGTTCAACGTTAGCCAGATTAGTCAACATTTATATGTTTCGATGCAACAACAAGATTTTATTTGTAACAAGTAGTTTTGTTGGTTGGTTAATTGGTCACATTTTATTCATGAAATGGGTTGGATTGGTATTATTCTGGATACGGCAAAAAAATTCTATTAGATCTAATGTACTTATTCGATCGAATAAGTACCTTGTGTCAGAATTGAGAAATTCTATGGCTCGAATCTTTAGTATTCTCTTATTTATCATCTGTGTCTACTATTTAGGCAGAATACCGTCGCCTATTGTCACTAAGAAACTGAAAGAAACTTCAGAAACGGAAGAAAGGGGGGAAAGTGAGGAAGAAACAGATGTAGAAATAGAAACAACTTCCGAAAGGAAGGGGACTAAACAGGAACAAGAGGGATCCACCGAAGAAGACCCTTCCTTTTGTTCGGAAGAAAAGGAGGATCCGGACAAACTAGATGAAACGGAAGAGATCCGAGTGAATGGAAAGGAAAAACTTAAAGATAAAGATAAAGAGGAATTCTATTTTTGGTTTGAAAAACCTTTATCGACTCAAATTTTCGACTATAAACGATGGAATCGTCCATTGCGCTATATAAAAAACGATCGATTGAAAAATTCTGTACGAACAGAAATGTCACAATATTTTTTTTCCACATGTCCAAGTAGTGGAAAAAAAAGAATATCTTTTACATTTCCGCCTAGTTTTTCGACTTTTTGGAAAATGATACAAAGGAATATTTCTTTGTGCACGACAGAAAAACTATCCCCCAAAGATCTGTATAATCATTGGGTTTATACTAATGAACAAAAAAGGCACAACTTGAGCAATGAATTCAGAAATCGAATGGAAGCTCTAGACAAGGGATCTCTTGCTCTAGATGTACTCGAAAAAAGGATAAGATTGTGCAATGATGAGAATGAACAAGAATGCTTGCCTAGAGTGTATGATCCTTTTTTAAATGGACCATATCGTGGAACAATAAAAAAAGGATATTCACGTCCAATCGTGGATGATTCAATCATTTCGACAGAGGATTCCATAGGAATGGTTTGGATAAATAGGATTCATGGTATCCTCCCCAATCTTTCTGATTACCAAGAATTTGAAGATAAAATGGATGCATTTAATGAAGAATTAGTATCGCCAGACATTGATCATTCCTTGAACTCAATCAGTGAATTAGCTGAAGAATCAAGACCTAGTTTGAATTTGAAAGGACTTACTTTATTGGACGAACAAAGAAGACTTGACTCAGAAAATAAAATGAAACGTTTGAAATTTCTATTCGATGCAGTTAAAACTGATCCAAACGATCAAACTATTAGAAATAAATCCATTGGAATAAAGGAAATCGGTAAAAAGGTTCCTCGATGGTCATATAAATTGACCGACGATTTGAAAGAACAAGAGGCGGAAAATGAGGAAGGATCGACGGAGGATCCTGGTATTCGTTCAAGAAAAGCCAAACGTGTGGTAATTTATACTGATAACGATCAGAATATCAATACTCATACTAGTACTAATACTAATAATGATAGTGATCAAGCGGAAGAAGTGGCTTTGATACGTTACTCACAACAATCGGATTTTCGTCGGGATCTAATCAAAGGATCCATGCGCGCTCAAAGACGTAAAACAGTGACTTGGGAAATGTTTCAAACAAATGTGCATTCCCCGCTTTTTTGGACAGAATAGACAAAACATTTTTTTTCTCTTTTGATATCTCTGGAATGATTAATCCACTTTTTAGGAATTGGATAGGAAAGGATCCGCAACTCAAAACCTCAGATTCTGAGGAGGAAGAGGCAAAAGAAAAAGAGAAAAAAAAGAAAGAGCAAAAAGAGGAGAATGAACGGATAGCAATATCAGAAACTTGGGATACTATTATATTTGCTCAAGCAATAAGAGGTTCTATGTTAGTAACCCAATCGATTCTTAGAAAATACATCATATTGCCTTCATTGATAATAGCTAAAAATCTTGGCCGTATGTTATTATTTCAATTTCCCGAGTGGTACGAGGATTTGAAGGAGTGGAATAAAGAAATGCATGTTAAATGCACCTATAATGGTGTTCAATTATCAGAAACAGAATTTCCGAAAAACTGGTTAACAGATGGGATTCAGATAAAGATCTTATTTCCTTTCTGTCTGAAACCTTGGCGGGGATCTAAACTACAATTTCATCATAGAGATCCAATGAAAAACAAAGGAAAAATAGAAAATTTTTGTTTTTTAACGGTCTGGGGAATGGAAACTGAATTACCTTTTGGTTCTCCACGAAAAGAACCTTCTTTTTTTGAACCCATTTTTAAAGAACTCGAAAAAAAAACGAGAAAAGTTCAAAAAAAATATTTTCGAGTTTTCAGAATTTTAAAAGAAAGAACAAAATGTTGTCTAAAGGTCTCAAAAGAAAAAATAAGATGGGTTATCAAAATAGTTAAATAGTTCTATTTATAAAAAGAATAATGAAAGAGCTTACAAAAGTGAACTCAATTTTATTATTTGGGTTGAGGAAAGGCTATCAACCGAGTGAAACTGGAAAAGATTTCATAATCAGTAATAAGATTACTCACGACTCGACTATTCAAATTAGATCCATGGATTGGACAAATTATTCACTGACAGAAAAAAAAATGAAAGATCTGACTGATAGTACAACCAAAATCAAAAATCAAATAGAAAAAAATAAAAAAAAGACAAGAAAAAAATATTTCTAACTACAGATACAGATATAAATATTAGTCCTAACAAGACAAGTTTTGATGATGAAAGATCGGAATCACAGAAACATATTTGGCAGAGATCAAAAAAAGAAGTGCCCGATTAATACGTAAATCGCAATATTTTATAAAATATTTCATTGAAAGAATATACATAGATATCTTTCTATGTGCCATTAACATTCCAGGATTAATACACAACTTTTCCTTGAATCAACAAAAAATCTTATCGATAAATATATTTACAATAATGAAACAAATAAAGAAGGAATTGATGAAACAAATCAAAATACAACTCAGTTTATTTTGACTATCCAAAAGTCACTTTCTATTTCGAATATTCGAAATAATAATTCACAGATTTATTGTAACTTATCTTTCTTGTCCCAAGCATATGTATTTTACAATTATCACAAAACCAAGAAGTTATTAACAAGTATCACTTGATATCTGTACTTCAATATCATGGCGCATCTCCTTTTATTAAGCATAGAATAAAGGACTATTTGGGTACACGAGGAATTTTTGATTTCAAACCAAGACATAAGAAATTTTCGAATTCCAGAATGAATGAATGGAAAAACTGGTTAAAGCGTCATTATCAATACAATTTATCTCAGAATAGATGGTCTAGATTAGTATCGAAAAAATGGCGAACTAGAGTCAATCATCGTCGTACGATTGAAAATAAAGATTCCAAAAAATGGGATTCATATGAAAAAGAAAAAGACCAATTCATTTATTACGAGAAAGAAAATGATTGCGCGGTGAATTCATTGCCGAGTCAAAAGAAAAATTTAAAAAACACTACAGATATGATCTTTTATCGTGTAAATATATTAATTATGAGGATAGGAAGAGCTCATATATTTATGTATCCCCGTTAAAAGTAAATGGGGGCCGAGAGATTCCCTATAATGACAACACACCTAAACCCGAATCATGTTATGTACTGGGGGATATAGCTATTAGTGATTATCTAGAAGAAGAGTCTATTATGGATACGGGTAAAAATCCGGATAGAAAATATTTGAGTGGAGAATTCTGCATTTTTGTCTTAGAAAAAAATATCGATATTGATACCTGGACCGATATGGATACTGGGACCAATATTAATAAAAATACTAAGAATGGGATTAATGATTATGAAATAATTGATAAAAAAGATCTTTTTTATTTCACGATTCATCAAGAAATCAACCCACCCAATCAAAAAAAAAACTTTTTTGATTGGATGGGAATGAATGAAGAAATGCGATATCGTCCCATATCGAATCTGGAATCTTGGTTCTTCCCAGAATTTGTGCGACTTTATGATACATATAAAATGAAACCATGGATCATACCAATCAAATTACTTCTTTTAAATTTTCATGGAAATAAAAACATTAGTGAAAATAAAAACATTAGTGAAAATCAAAAAAAAGATCTTCGTATATCATCTAATCAAAAAGAATATCTTGAATTAGAGAACCGAAATAAAGAAAAAGAAGAAGAACAGCCGGGCCAAGGGGATATTAGATCAGATGCACGAAACCAAGAGAATCTTGAATCAGATGCACAAAAAAAAAAAAAAATATGTTGAAAAGGATTACGCGGAATCAGACATTAAAAAAAGGAGAAAGAAAAGAAAATACAAGAGCAACAGAGAAGCAGAACTAGAGTTCTTCCTAAAAAGATATTTGCTTTTTCAATTGAGATGGGACGATTCTTTGAATCAAAGAATGATCAATAATATCAAGGTATATTGCCTCCTGCTTAGACTGATAAATCCAAGGGAAATTGCTATATCCTCTATTCAAAGAGGAGAAATGCGCCTGGACGTAATGTTGATTCAGAAGGATCTCACTCTTACGGAATTGATAAAAAGGGGAATATTTATTATTGAACCAGCCCGCCTGTCTATAAACGGGATGGACAATTTATTATGTATCAAACCATAGGCATTTCATTGGTCCATAAGAGTAAACACCAAACTAATCGAGAACGTCGAGAAAAAAAATATGTTGATGAGAATTCTTTCAATGGATCTATTGCACAACATGGAAAGATGCTTATGAATGGAGATGAAAATCATTATGATTTTCTTGTTCCTGAAAATATTCTATCTCCTAGACGTCGTAGAAAATTGAGAATTTTAATGTGTTTCAATTTCAGTATGAGAATATTGTGGATATAAATCCAGTATTTTTCAATGAGAATAACGTAAAGAACTCTGGGCAATTTTTGGATGAGGACAAGTGTCTTGATACAGATACAAATAAATTCATTCAATTCAAATTATTTCTTTGGCCCAATTATCGATTAGAAGATTTAGCTTGTATGAATCGCTATTGGTTTGATACGAATAATGGCAGTCGTTTCAGTATGTCAAGAATATATATGTATCCACGATTCAGAATTAGTTAATGGTACATTTTATATACATCATGTATCATAGCCGATATATGAAGACAGACAGGTGTACACACACGTTGTGTTACATTACATTCTGACACATGATACTGATTCAATGACGTATCAATTGGACCTAGGAATGAATCAACAGAATCTTCTTAAACCCAAATCATTCTCTTTCGTGGGTCCAGAAATGTACCATCCCTTTCTATGTATTGTATCCGAATCAAATTACAAATTAAATTGGATTTATTAATTCAATTTAAATAGAAAAAGTTATTATATGAATAAATCCAGATTATTGTGTGTACCAGATCGAAATGACTGGCATTATCATTTTATTATTATTCCTGATCGGTAAAATCCATATTTGTGGGAACGAAAGAAAAAAAAAAAGAGAAGAGAATTATTCTTTTTTATGGTAAAAAATTTATTTATCTCGGTTATTCCGCAAGAAGAAAAAGAAAAAAACAAAGGGTCTGTTGAATTTCAAGTATTCAATTTCACCAATAAGATACGGAGACTTACTGCACATTTTGAATTCACAGAAAAGACTATTTATCTCAGAGAGGTCTGCGAAAAATTCTGGGAAAACGTCAACGGCTGCTGGCTTATTTGTCAAAAAAAAAATAGAGTACGTTATAAGGAATTAATTGGTCAGTTGGATATTCGGGAGCCAAAAAATCGTTAATTTGAGGATTCATTTGAATTTTTTGGTTTATTAGATCTTGAATTTTGATGAACTTTGTTTCGTTTTCAACAATTCATGGAATAATGAATCGGGGAAGAAAGCATATGACTGTACCGGCTACAAAAAAAGACCTCATGATAGTCAATATGGGCCCTCACCACCCATCAATGCATGGTGTTCTTCGACTCATTGTTACTCTAGATGGTGAAGATGTTATTGACTGTGAACCTATATTGGGTTATTTACACAGAGGAATGGAAAAAATTGCGGAAAACCGAACAATTATACAATATCTGCCGTATGTAACACGTTGGGATTATTTAGCTACTATGTTCACAGAGGCAATAACGGTAAATGCCCCCGAACAATTGGGAAATATTCAAGTACCTAAAAGAGCCAGTTATATCAGAGTTATTATGCTGGAGCTAAGTCGTATAGCTTCTCATTTGTTATGGCTTGGGCCTTTTATGGCAGATATCGGTGCACAGACTCCTTTCTTCTATATTTTCCGAGAGAGAGAATTGCTATATGATCTATTCGAAGCTGCCACAGGTATGCGAATGATGCATAATTATTTCCGTATCGGAGGAGTAGCTGCTGATCTACCTCACGGATGGATAGATAAATGTTTGGATTTCTGCGATTATTCTTTAACAGGAGTTGTTGAATATCAAAAGCTTATTACGCGGAATCCTATTTTTTTGGAACGAGTTGAAGGAGTGGGCATTATTGGTGGAGAGGAAGCAATAAATTGGGTTTATCGGGACCAATGCTACGAGCTTCCGGAATCCAATGGGATCTTCGTAAAGTTGATCATTATGAGTGTTACGATGAATTCGATTGGGAAGTCCAATGGCAAAAAGAAGGAGACTCATTAGCTCGTTATTTAGTACGAATCAGTGAAATGACGGAATCTATAAAAATTCTTCAACAGGCTCTGGAAGGAATTCCGGGGGGACCCTATGAGAATTTAGAAGTACGACGCTTTGATAGAGCAAAGGATTCTGAATGGAACGATTTTGAATACCGATTCATTAGTAAAAAAACCTTCTCCCACCTTTGAATTGTTAAAACAAGAACTTTATGTGAGAGTAGAAGCCCCAAAAGGAGAATTAGGAATTTTTCTGATAGGAGATAATAGTGTTTTTCCCTGGAGATGGAAAATTCGTCCACCGGGTTTCATAAATTTGCAAATTATTCCTCAGCTAGTTAAAAGAATGAAATTGGCTGATATCATGACGATACTAGGTAGTATAGATATCATTATGGGAGAAGTTGATCGTTGAAATGATAATTGATACGACAGAAGTACAAGCTATCAATTCTTTTTCCAGATCGGAATCTTTAAAAGAAGGCTATGGCCTTATAGGGACGCTTGTCCCTATTTTTACTCCCGTATCGGGGATCACAATAGGGGTACTCGTGATTGTGTGGTTAGAAAGAGAAATATCCGCAGGGATACAACAACGTATTGGGCCTGAATATGCTGGTCCCTTGGGAATTCTTCAAGCTCTAGCGGATGGGACAAAACTGCTTTTCAAAGAGGATCTTCTCCCATCTAGAGGAGATATTCGTTTATTCAGTATCGGGCCATCCATAGCGGTCATATCAATTCTACTAAGTTATTCAGTAATTCCTTTTGGCTATCGCCTTGTTCTAGCCGATCTCGGTATAGGTGTTTTTTTGTGGATCGCCATTTCCAGTATTGCTCCTATTGGACTTCTTATGTCAGGATATGGATCGAATAATAAATATTTCAGGTGGTCTACGAGCTGCTGCTCAATCTATTAGTTATGAAATACCATTAACTCCATGTGTGTTATCAATATCTCTACGTGTGATTCGTTGCAACATTAACTTTTATTTCTTTCCTTTATTTCTAGGAAAGAGGTTGAATGTATTGAATAGATATCTTGATTTTTTTATTCACCATTTAGGTTGATGAACTAAACGAGATGGTTATATGAGTGAAACAAAACAGCTTATGAATTCGCAGTAAGAAGATTGATTCTCATTCCCTATGTACGAGAGGAAAGTGTAAGTAAAGATAAGCGGTGGAAACTGTTTACCCCAAGATTGGTTGATTAGTCATCATGACTTGAAGCGGGTGCAAAAGATCAACTGTATGGAGTTTCTACAATTGTTATTGTATGCATTATCATATCGGGAATCAATCAAAAATGAGTGGACGGTTAGGAACACCAAGGTACACAAAGGATTCGTCATGGAAATAATGTAAGGTATCAAAAACCAAAGGGATATTTTTGCATAAAAGGAATCATAATGAGGGCTTTAAGTTGGTAGAAATGATCAAGCAGTACTTCCCCATGATTCCGATCCAGAGTATGCTCCTATCCACTGATTAAAGAAATGACTATCGGGAACGAAGTAATCCTTTATTTTTTTTTGAGAATCCCCTCTTCTGCGAAAGAAGAACAGGAACGAAAGAAATGGAATGCAATAGGAAAAATAAATAGTAATAGATCTTTCTTTATTCTTTCTTTCCTCCATCCCATCCGTATTAATACAGATAGGCTTCTTATCATGATTCATGAAATGAACTAATGTAGAGTGTCTAATTCTTTTTCGTAATCGAAAGATATGGGTAGAAATATCTATTGATACAACGAGTATTTTATTGAAAGATTAAGCTATTACTGAACAAAGATAAATTGTAATATTAATTATAAAATAAATTATGAGAGCAATTCGGAAGCACTTTGAATTTGTTATTATAGCAGACAGAATTCCATTGTCTAATTAGGGACTCCCTGATGCATCTTTACTCTATTCACTCTCAAAAAATGCCGAGGTAATACTGAATCAGTCCTTAGATTTATTTGTGGCCATCGAGGAGCCGTATGAAGCTGAGGTCTCATGTACGGTTCTGAAATAGCGATGGGAACAGTGATGTTATCATCGACTATGATTATCTAACAGTTCAAGTACAATTGATATAGTTGAGGCACAGTCAAAATATGGGTTTTGGGGATGGAATCTGTGGCGTCAACCCATAGGGTTTATAGTTTTTATAATTTCTTCCCTAGCAGAATGTGAGAGATTACCTTTTGATTTACCAGAAGCAGAAGAAGAATTAGTAGCGGGTTATCAAACCGAATATTCAGGTATCAAATTTGGTTTATTTTACGTTGCTTCTTACCTAAATCTACTAGTTTCTTCATTATTTGTAACAGTTCTTTACTTGGGCGGGTGGAATCTCTCTATTCCGTACATATTCATTCCTGAACTTTTCGGAATAAATAAAACGGGGGGAGTATTTGGAACAACGATTGGTATCCTTATTACATTAGCTAAAGCTTATTTGTTCCTGTTCATTCCTATCACAACAAGATGGACTTTACCTAGGATGAGAATGGACCAACTATTAAATCTTGGATGGAAATTTCTTTTACCCATTTCTCTGGGTAATCTATTATTGACAACTTCTTCCCAACTCCTTTCACTGTAACAGTATATGATACTCTAGATTCATAACCTCCCTTAAGCAAGAGAAAGAAATATCAAATTATTCATGGATAGCCACGATATGTTCCCTATGATGACTGGGTTCATGAATTATGGTCAACAAACAGTACGAGCTGCAAGGTACATTGGTCAAAGTTTCATGATTACCTTATCCCACGCGAATCGTTTACCTATAACTATTCAATATCCTTATGAAAAATCGATCACATCAGAGCGTTTCCGTGGTCGAATCCACTTTGAATTTGATAAATGCATTGCTTGTGAAGTATGTGTTCGTGTATGTCCCATAGATCTACCCGTTGTTGATTGGAGATTGGAAACAGATATTAGAAAGAAACGGTTGCTTAATTATAGTATTGATTTTGGAATCTGTATATTTTGTGGTAACTGCGTCGAGTATTGTCCAACAAACTGTCTATCAATGACTGAAGAATATGAACTTTCCACTTATGATCGTCACGAATTGAATTATAATCAAATTGCTTTGGGTCGGTTACCAATGTCAGTAATTGGGGATTACACAATTCGAACAATTATGAATTCGACTCAAATTAAAATAACCACAGATAAACCCCTTGATTCAATAACGATTACCAATGACTAAGATTCATTTTTGATCTAAAGGAGTGAAGCTTCTTTCATTTTGGTTGGTCAGTAACTACAAATCATAACTATTGATTGGTGAGAATCGCGGCTTGATTTGGATTTAGAATATATGAATATAGTCATGATGATTTCGGAATATCAAACTCCGAACTACTCTTTCGGATACAGAAGTGGAATTAGTCCAATAACTGTATCTACCTCAATCCAGACCCCATTACGATTCAATTAGAAACGTATCATATACAAGAAAAAAACAAGGTAACCTCTTTTTTCCTGGCTGGGTCAGTAAGGTCATGAAATATTTCAACTTTTTTTTATCTCTTATTTTATACATAATGGATTTACCTGGGCCAATACATGATATTCTTTTAGTATTTTTGGGATCAGGTCTTATACTAGGGGGTCTAGGAGTGGTATTACTTACCAATCCCATTTTTTCTGCCTTTTCATTGGGATTGGTTCTTGTTTGTATATCCTTATTCCATATTCTATCTAACTCCTATTTTGTAGCTGCTGCACAGCTCCTTATTTACGTGGGAGCTGTAAATGTCTTAATCATATTTGCTGTGATGTTCATGAATGGTTCAGAATATTACAATGATTTCTATCTTTGGACCGTTGGAGATGGGGTCACTTCACTGGTTTGTACAAGTATTCTTTTTTCACTAATTACTACTATTTCAGATACGTCATGGTATGGGATTATTTGGACTACAGGATCAAACCAGATTATAGAGCAGGACCTGATAAGTAATGTTCAACAAATTGGGATTCATTTATCAACAGATTTTTATCTTCCATTTGAACTCATTTCTATAATTCTTTTAGTTGCCTTGATAGGTGCAATTGCTATGGCTCGTCAGTAATAAATACTTAGAATTAGAAATGAATTAGAAATCCAAAATAAAATTAAAATAAATTTAAAATAAAAATAAATAAGGCCTTGTTCTGTCTTCTTGTATTGTTATTACATCCATTTTGCTTCAATTCAATTTATATATTTATTGTTCATATATTAAATTAAAAAGGGTTTTGTTTTAGTTCGATCCATTACCAATACCTTCCTTTGTTCCGTACTTGTTTTATATATCGAGTCAATCAGTGAAATTGTTGTTCATATTGAAATGAATCGAGATTGATGAGGAGTTGGTCAATGATGCTCGAGCATGTACTTATTTTGAGTGCCTATTTATTTTCTATTGGTATTTATGGATTGATCACAAGTCGAAATATGGTTAGAGCACTTATGTGTCTTGAGCTTATACTGAATGCGGTTAATATGAATCTCGTAACGTTTTCTGATTTATTTGATAGTCGACAATTAAAAGGAGACATTTTCTCGATCTTTGTTATAGCTATTGCAGCCGCTGAAGCAGCTATTGGGCCAGCTATTGTTTCGTCGATCCATCGTAACAGAAAATCAACTCGTATCAATCAATCGAACTTGTTGAATAAATAGTCATAATGATATAAAAAAAGACAGATATATATAATATTATATTCACCAATTAAAATTAGCATATATGGACTCGTATGACCATGTTTGCTGAAACGTAAGAAATCAAAGTATCTTGGTCCTCTTTCCTAAACAGATCCAGAGGTAAATTGATTCTAAAAAAAAATCAATTCTGGTAAACTACTGATTCATCTGGTATCTACAATATATGATTCATTTACTACCGATTTTACCAGATCGAAAATTGATAACGTTCAAAAAATTGATAGACACAATGTCACATTCAGTAAAGATTTATGATACATGTATAGGATGTACTCAATGTGTACGAGCCTGCCCCACAGATGTATTGGAAATGATACCTTGGGACGGATGTAAAGCTAAGCAAATTGCTCCTGCTCCAAGAACAGAAGACTGTGTAGGTTGTAAGAGATGTGAATCCGCTTGTCCAACAGATTTCTTGAGTGTCCGGGTTTATTTATGGCATGAGACAACTCGCAGCATGGGTCTAGCTTATTGATACGTTCCGTAAAACTCTACTTGAATCCATTTGATTCTTCTTTACCGACAAAAACCCGTACTCGAGAAAATATATTATTTCGAGCGCGGGTTTTTATGGTCAAAGTCTATCTTGTCTTTACCACGAGTTATTTTCCTTGGTTAACAATAATTGTTGTTTTTCCAATATCCGCGGGTTCATCAATTTTCTTTCTCCCTCATAGAGGAAATAAGGTGGTGAGATGGTATACTATATGCATCTGCTTGTTAGAACTCCTTCTAACGACCTATGCATTCTGTTATCATTTCCAATTGGACGATCCATTAATCCAATTGGAGGAGGATTATAAATGGATAAATATTTTGTATTTTCACTGGAGACTCGGGATCGATGGACTTTCCATCGGACCCATTTTACTGACGGGATTCATCACTACTTTAGCTACTTTAGCGGCTTGGCCAGTTACTAGAGATTCGCGATTGTTCCATTTCCTGATGTTAGCAATGTACAGCGGTCAAATAGGATCATTTTCTTCTCGAGACCTTTTACTTTTTTTCATCATGTGGGAGTTAGAATTAATTCCTGTTTACCTACTTTTATCCATGTGGGGAGGTAAGAAACGTCTGTACTCAGCTACAAAGTTCATTTTGTACACTGCGGGGGGTTCCATTTTTCTCTTAATGGGAGTTCCAGGTATGGGTTTATATGGTTCCAATGAACCAACATTAAATTTTGAAACATCAGCTAATCGATCGTATCCCGCGGCATTGGAAATAATATTCTATTTTGGCTTCTTTATTGCTTATGCTGTCAAATCACCGATTATACCCCTACATACATGGTTACCAGATACCCATGGAGAAGCACATTACAGTACATGTATGCTTCTAGCTGGAATTTTATTAAAAATGGGAGCATATGGATTGGTTCGGATCAATATGGAATTATTACCCCATGCTCATTCTATATTTTCTCCCTGGTTGATGATAGTCGGAACGATTCAAATAATCTATGCAGCTTCAACTTCTCCCGGTCAACGCAATTTAAAAAAGCGAATAGCCTATTCCTCCGTATCTCATATGGGTTTCACAATTATCGGAATTGCTTCCATAACTGATATGGGACTCAATGGAGCCATTTTACAAATCATTTCTCATGGATTTATTGGTGCTGCACTCTTTTTCTTGGCAGGAACGAGTTACGATAGAATACGTCTTGTTTATCTCGATGAAATGGGAGGAATAGCTACCCCAATGCCAAAAATATTTACCATGTTAAGTAGCTTCTCGATGGCTTCGCTTGCACTGCCAGGAATGAGTGGTTTTGTTGCAGAATTGGTAGTCTTTTTTGGAATAATTACCAGCCCAAAATACCTTTTAATGCCAAAAATACTAATTACTTTTGTAATGGCAATTGGAATGATATTAACTCCTATTTATTCATTATCTATGTTACGCCAGATGTTCTATGGATACAAACTATTCAATGTTACAAACTCCTACTTTGTGGATTCTGGACCGCGAGAACTATTTGTTTCGATCTGTATCTTTCTACCCGTAATAGGTATCGGTATTTATCCCGATTTCGTTCTCTCACTATCAGTTGAGAAGGTAGAAGCTATTCTATCTAATTACTTTCATAAATAGTTTTCATAAATAAGAAATAAAGTCAAATAATCCTGTGATTTACAAAATCGGTCGCTGTACACTGAAAAAAAAAAAATGAAGTGAATTGGAATTGTAATCAGATACATCTGGAGTTTTTGAGAACCATTTGAATTACTACTTGATTCAAATGGTTCTCAAAAACTCACACTAATTTTCGTTATATATTGGAGATTGATGTTCCCATGTATTCTTCAAGTCCCTTCTTCAATTCGCTGTTAATGTGAATGAACCATAACTATGTAGTCCTATTCCTAATAGATTGACCCCAAAATAGCATATCCAAATTATAAGAAATCCGATAGAAGCTACAATTGCCGAATTAACACCTTGCAAACTTTGATTTGTTCTAGTATGTAAATAAATCGCGAATATGGTCCAAGTAATAAATGCCCAAGTTTCCTTGGGGTCCCAATTCCAATAAGACCCCCATGCCTCATTAGCCCATACTGCTCCCGAAAGAATACCTATGGTTGAAAAGATAAACCCTAGACTAATGACACGATAACTCCAATGATCCAATCGCCGAGTCAATCGATACCTGTGATAATTTCTAAATGAAGGAAAAGAAGTGTTTTGTAAAACACTTCTTTTCTCATTCAAGTATTGGATCTCACCAAAGGAAAATGTCCCAATTAATAAATGATTGGTTTTAACAACAATATCTGTGTTTTTTCGAAATGTGATGACTAGAAAAGCTACTGATAATAACGCTCCACATAAAAGAGCTGCATAGCTCAATAACATCATACTTACGTGCATCATTAACCACTGGGATTGTAGGGCGGGTACTAATATTGCGGATTGATGCATTTCAGTTAAAAGACCTGAAGTGGCAAAGCCTTGGGTAAAAATAGCACTTGGCCCAGTTATTGCGCTTAAATTATTTTTATGGTTCCCCACTTTAGGAACCATATGAATAATGGAGAAACTCCATGAAAGGAACATTAATGATTCATATAAATCACTTAACGGGAAATGTCTCAAATAAATCCAACGAGTTATTAATAATCCTGTTATACAGAAAAAAGTAGCTATAATGCCTTTTTCTGATGAATCACATATTCCTACGATTTGATGGACTAATAAATCCATCAAATGAATCGTAATAACAATTGAAATGATCGAAAAAGATATGTGAGTTAATATATGTTCTAAAGTCGCAAATATCATAAAAAATTATTTTGTAAAAAAAAAAAGGGGGGGTGTGTGTTCCTCAATTATGGAATGGAAATAAGGAAAGGAATTGAATTCCTTATAAGATAGGATTTATCTTGCCCCTTTTAGGGGATGCCGCCACTCGGATTCGAACCGAGATGCTCTAGCACTGCTTCCTAAGAGCAGCGTGTCTACCGATTTCACCATGGCGGCTTGATCGAAATAATAATAGCCCATACTATGTTCAATCGTCGAGATTGATGGATTCAATCCAATCGATCTTAGGAAAGATTAGAATCGATGAATCAAAAAACTCGTTCAAATAAATATTTGAACGTTCAATAATACTTAACTTAGTATAGTGGTATGGTGTCAGTTTTAACAATCATTTTCACGGAGTATAAGTCCCCCTGGACCAGTTGGAACTAGAGGGTTATGTCCTCAGTCGAGGTATACAACTAAAAATTGTCCTTTTTTTTCTATCTCATTTTTTTTTTATGATTCATTTCTCATTTATCTCATTTCATGGATCCGACATAAAAATGAGATTTTTGTTATTGTGAAAGCGAATTGATGGGGAAAGTTACAATCCCCATCTCGCAAATTATAAAAATCTAATAGAATACCATTCTAGAATACTATAAGGAATGAAAAGTGAAACCTTTATCTTCTATCTAATGACTTCTTTTTTTTTTTTTCAAACAAAACAAAACGGAAATCAATCGTTTTTAGAACTCAATTAGACAGGCGAATTATTATTCTACATACCACAACATCCAGTTCTATCTCATATTGATGAGTTCCAAAATTCGTTAATGTAAAATGTAAATTATTCATCTTCTAAATCATCCAATTCATCGAGTCATGTCGATTCATTCAGATTATTCCGCGGCTTTATTACTTGTTTGTTGCACAAAAAAACTTTTTGAATGCCCGGTAGAAATAGATTTAGCTAAGGATAAAGCTTTTATCGCGGCCCAATATCCCTTTCTCTTCCAAATATTTTTGCGAATACGCTTTTTTGACATAGAAGTACGTTTCTTTGGAACTGCCATTTTAAAAGAAAGAGGTTTCTCATTTTTATAGTTGGATGTGAAAGACATGTATTGTATTGTTCAAAATAAATCGTTCTTTCTATCCATTATCTATATCTATTCCATAGTGGATACTTCCTTCATAACATAAAAAATACAGATATGTGCGCATCACATATAGTATAACTAGGGATGAAAAAAAAAAAAGGGTTCCAATTTATATCTCAGTCTATTTATATATCGTCATGTTACATTTAATAAATCAAATCAAAAAACTTAAGAACCCATACATTTTACCCTTACCTAATTTAAGAAAACAATAATATAAAATTTTTTCGATTAATTGATCAAACTCGAGAATGGAGTACCCATAATTTAAATTCAAATGAGATCATGTAGTTAATCTCTTAAACGATACATTACTTGATAAAGGTCATTTTAGTAATTTATTATTTCAGCTCTATGCGAAATGACGAGTATCGTAGGATTTTCCATAAAATATGTTTGTTTTATTTGACTAGAAGCCAATCAATCAGTTCCAGAATGAATTAGTCAATGACTCCAAATAAACTAACTAAAATAACTAGGTGTTATTTTATTAGGTCGAGTTATTGGTGGATCCTATAATTCATATCAGAATCAAGTACTATTTTGGTGTAATTCTTTTTCCTTATTACTATATGGATATAAATCACCGTAATAGTGGAATGATTGAAAATCTCATATTCTGTATCTCAATAAATATCTTAGTTAATCACTAGGTAGTCATTTTTAAGCAGTAACTTGGTTATTTGAACAATTGTAACTTCTTGATTTGAATTTTTCAAATATCTGGGAAAGAATCAGAATAATGAAGAATTCAAAATAATATTTGAGTTTTTATATCTTGATTTTTTTATTTATTTGATTATTGCTCTTTACAAAAAAGATAAGAGCTGGTGAATCGGAAAAATTAATAAGAATAAAAAAAAAAAGTTTGATTTGATTATGCAACCCATATATCAATATGCATGGATCATACCTTTCGTTCCACTTCCAGTTACTATGTCAATAGGATTGGGACTTCTGCTTGTTCCGACCGCAACAAAAAATCTTCGTCGTATGTGGGCTTTTCCCAGTGTTTCATTGCTAAGTATAGTTATGGTTTTTTCGGCCGATCTGTCTGTTCAACAAATAGATGGCAGTTCCATCTATCAATATCTATGGTCTTGGACCATCAATAATGATTTTTCCTTAGAGTTCGGACACTTGATCGACCCACTTACTTCTATTATGTCAATACTAATCACTACTGTCGGAATCATGGTTCTTATTTATAGTGACAAGTATATGTCTCATGATCAAGGATATTTGAGATTTTTTGCTTATATGAGTTTTTCCAATACTTCCATGTTGGGATTAGTTACTAGTTCCAATTTGATACAAATTTATATTTTTTGGGAACTCGTGGGAATGTGTTCGTATCTATTAATAGGTTTTTGGTTCACACGACCAATCGCAGCAAATGCCTGTCAAAAAGCATTTGTAACTAATCGTGTAGGGGATTTTGGTTTATTATTAGGAATCTTAGGTCTTTATTGGATAACAGGTAGTTTCGAATTTCGGGATTTGTTCGAAATCTTCAATAACTTGATGCATAATAATGGAGTTAATTCTTTATTTGCTACTCTGTGTGCTTCCCTATTATTCGCTGGT
>NW_027519259.1:17500-35666 GCF_043159265.1 Tasmannia lanceolata
CCCGTTCCAAGAATCAAAACAAGATTTTGTACCGATTCGGTAAGGATAAAGTATTATCAACAAAATTCTCCATTGATACGACATGCTATTTTTTCCATTCATTCCCTTTCAGGATCAGTCGTGGTCTTACAAACTATACCAATGGTATGGACGAATCCCTTGCTTCATCCAAATGTGTAAAAGATCATAGCCGCACTTAAAAGCCGAGTACTCTACCGTTGAGTTAGCAACCCGGAAAAATATGGTGTGTAGATACGATCGGAATAAAAATAAAACTCAAACCAAGAGATTGGGATTGGATTGCTCGACCCCGTCAAAACATTGAACTAGTAACAAACAAATCTAAAAGAAAATTTGATGATCAATTATGAACATCAAAATGAACAGATTAGATGAAAATACAACGAATTCCCGGATCAATATAGATGGATGCCAAAATTTATGGATCATCCATATTTTTATCAATATTTTTTTTTTTCATTTTTCATTAAGAAGATACTTCTTGTGTCGCAGCGAATCTGGCGAACTCACCATTTGAGTGAAATTGAAATAAAGTAAAGAAATAAAGAAACAAACTTATGAGGCTGGGATAAATGGATCTATTTATCCACGATCAAATTATATTTGATCGATACAACATTGTCAATATGAATTGAATGTTGGTTGAGAAAACAAATTCAATTAAAGAAAATAAGTACTTGTGTTGGATTGACACTACACAGATCAGAAATGAAGTGTGGATGGGGGAATAAATAAGAAAAAAAAAAAAGTAGGAAAAAAATCTCTAGTTTATTCAATAGAGGTACAATAAACAAGATTGACCCCTTGTTTGTTGGTGGAGTCCCAACGAAAACAATCCGATTGATGGTAATCCCATACCATCATTTTCTAGATCCGATTATTTCATCTATTCACTCGAGATTTTTTTTTCTATCTGTCTCATATCAATAAAAAAAGATTTTTTTTCGTTATCGTTATCTGATATGGGATTATAGAGGAGCAATAGTGAATAGGTATGAATAGAGTAAGAAAAATCGGAGTGGTGGAGAAAGAATTACACAAAGCTCGATAAGATACTGGGCACCCCCCTTTTTTGTTTATTTCATTTATTTCATTTCGTTTGATTAATTCGAAGTTCCTTAAAGACCTCTGCCTTCTTTGAAATATCATGAACAGTTCCTGTAGGTTGAGCGCCTTTTTCAAGGAAATATAGAATAGCAGGAACGTTTGAATAAGTTTGATTCTTTATCGGATCGTAAAAACCCACTTTACGAAGATCTCTTCCTTCTCTTTGGGATCGAACATCAATCGCAATGATTCGATAGATGACTCATTGGGATAGATATAGATGAACAATGCCCCCCCTAGAAACGTATAGGAGGTTTTCTCCTCATACGGCTCGAGAAAGAATGATTCGAGTTTGAATTTATGCTATGCATATCATATAGTGACAAATGTATCCATAAAATCATCAATTAGACTATAAGTTGAGTCGTTTTTTTTGTTCTTCCTTCCTTTCCTTTCCTGAAAAAAAAAAAGAAATATCATTCGTACTCATAACTCAAGTTGGGCAATTCTCAAAGAGCTTAAAGGGAAATCCTTGGACATTTGTTGAGCCGTCTCTAACCTCTTTTATTTGTCCCGCCTAGAATCTCTTTTTCTTCCTCATTCTGATCTAGTTCCAGTTGTTGAGACAATTGAAAATGGTGTTTCCTTGTTCCGGTATCCTTTATCTTTGCTTTGAATCATTGGGTTTAGACATTACTTCGGTGATCCTTAATCGTTTCAAAATGGTCGCAACATACCTTTTGTTATTTCTTTCTATTGAAAGAATCATACGAACGATTGATTCCCCTGTAATACACTTTTGATCAAAATAGTTTTACCAATTCCGGCAAATTTTACTTTGTTTTTTTTTATTCGAAACTTGTTGGAATTTGAACCTTTGGATTTCTATATCGAAGATATACTTACGAAGTTGTTCCAACTTATTGATTGGCACTAACCCTAGATCCTTCCCCTTGATAAATGAATCAATACTTTATACTCGAGCTACATCATGTACTATTTACAACCCCCAATTTTGGGGGGTCCTAGTAGAACAGAACAAACTATGTCGAGCCAAGAGCATCTTCATTGATATATAAAATGGTGGATGCAAGAATCCACAGCCGATCATGTCTTTCAAGTCGCACGTTGCTTTCTACCACATCGTTTCAAACGAAGTTTTACCATAACATTCCTCTAATTTTGAACCGGTATGGAATTGATTCAATATGGAATCCGGAATAGTCATTGGCTCAATCGGTACGCTCAATCGGTACACAGCAGTCCATACTTTTATATTTATATATATATAAATTATATATATAAATAGATATTTATATCTATATTTTGATTTTGATATATATTTTGATATCTATATTATAGATATTTTGATATATATATGGATGGATAGGTATTCATCTAGAGAAGGCCCCACAAGCAAAGACAAAGATTCAATCTTACCCCATATTCGACCGTATGAATGAAACACATTTCTAAAAAAGACGAATAAACGAATTACTTAACACTTCTTTACATCTACATCTTCAACAGATTGTTCGGGACAATCAATCATGAAGGATCCAACTCTTTCTCGAACAACTAAATTAAAGAAAGGTCTTTAATTAGATTCTCAATACTCAATACCGGAACAAAATAAGTCATTAGCCAAATAAGCTATTCCAATGACTCGGAAAAGTCGCAAATGAATCGATTATAGACTAGGTTCATCAATCTCGCGCTTCTTCAAGTATCTAAGGATTGATAAAGGAATCATGAAAAAAGGTTTCAAGAATTTCCTACTTCGACATCATAATTTCCTACTTCGACATCATTATCATTAATGGAAATAAGTTTTCCTGTAATGACTAAATTTGATCATCATAAGACATAAGAGAAATCCATGTTCCTTTTCCAATTGAATCATTAATGATTTAAAGCAGGTAGATGGATCGAGAAACAAATTCAATTTATTTGTTTTCATGGGGATGGGATGGATGGAAAAAAGCTCTCATGTAAGATAAGATTAAGGTTGTTATTCTTCCATCTGATTGATAAAACCAGAACCGTAGGAGTATGATCTTTCCGTATCCATCAGATACACAGAACAATTGTCAACGGGAGTAATCATAGATATTTAAGGTAAGGTATCAAAGATCTTTTTCACCGCAGCCGAAATACCGGTATCACTGAAATAGAACAAACAATAACAATACATGTAGGCATGGTTCATTTTATACAGATTTTGCTTTACTTTAGGTTTAGTAACCCTTCCATAAATTCTATCAAGTCAAAAGTAAAGTGAATGGAATATATGAATCTTCCTCCCAATCACTACATTGACTTCCAATTATTTATTGTAGCCAGATGCAAAAAAAAAAAAAGCAATTAGGCTCAAAGAAAAAAAATCTGTTCCATATTGCACTTTATTGTTTATTAATGAGATCCGGACGACACAGATATTGAAAAATTGATACCTTCCATTGCCGATTAACTCGAATTCTATGGGGATCATGAATCATACCCCAAGACAATCAAATAATAAAAGATCCTCTTGCGGTATGTTATATTATCTTGTATAGGTACAAAGCAAAATGGGTCCAGATCAATTCGTTGTTCTTAATTTTGATTTTACCCCACCCACACCCAGTCTTAAGAACTTTAATCCCAGTGATGTAATTAGTCCCAAGAACTCCCTCCTGTTTAGGATTCAGGATCCACATAGAATTAGTCATTTTGACTAACATGTTTAGTTTCGAAAAAATAGAGATCTTATCTTTCGCATTTCAACTTAGAATGCATCATGTGAGAATCAAAATATAATAGATGGGCATAAAGTTTCTATAAGTGACTAACTTACCCCAATATGAATATGAGTAGAGCGGGACGGGCATACACTGAACGGCCCATCCCATTTTTTTTTTAATTCAACTTTGATCTATGTTCCCATCCTACCTAATATCAAAAAGGTAAAAGATGTTTATTTCCATCCGCAATTTATACTCGATTCTTTTTCTTACAATTGGAAATCGAAAGGAATCTATGATTCATAGAAGAATCATTAGAACTCAGAAAGAAAAATTGGATCATATTGTATCCAACCTTATACCTTATACTCTTAAACAGAAGATTGTTAAAGAGAACAATCTTTGTTTTGATAGAAGCGGTCTGGGACGGAAGGATTCGAACCTCCGAGTAACGGGACCAAAACCCGCTGCCTTACCACTTGGCCACGCCCCATTTAGATTTCAATTCGACACTAATAAACACTAATATTGTTATTGGTTATTCGTCAATTCCAGCCCAAATATCTATGGAATAGGTTGTTGCTAGGATTCTATACGTGTAAATGTAGAATGAAAATGAATTCATTGATCATTCCATATAAGTCAATTAAGATATTGTATGAAAGTATGATTCCTTCTATTCTCATTTGAGAATTGAAGGATTTTTGATTGGGGGAAGTTCAAAGAAAAAGAAAGAAGGATTTTTTGTCTTCTCTTCTTTCTTAATTTTTCCCTTATATCAATAACTCAATAAAAATGAAATTATCTCCAAGAACGAAATATTTCTTATGCTTAATATCTTTAGTTTGATCTGTATCTGTCTTAATTCTGCCCTTCATTCGAGTAGCTTTTTCTTCGCCAAATTGCCCGAAGCTTATGCTTTTTTCAATCCAATCGTAGATTTTATGCCAGTCATACCTGTGCTCTTTTTTCTCTTAGCCCTTGTTTGGCAAGCTGCTGTAAGTTTTCGATGAGATCTTTAATACTGTCCTAGAAACATTCATATTCATGATTTATTCGATAAAATAAATTCAACTCTAACATAACAATTGATAAGATCAGATAAGTCTTACATTATGAACCCTCGATTCAAAGATTGAAATTCTTTTGCTTTTTGATAGCCGCGATGAATCTGGATCACCTAATTTCCGCATTATGCCCTTCCAGTTCCAGGGGTCAAAGACCCCATTATGGTACCCCATAATACCTAATTGGGGTATGACAAGATAATTTTGGTAACAAAGGAATTCCTGCAAATTCCTTTCTTTTCTAGAAACCACTTTTTCATTTCTTTTCTTGGTGTCAAGGATATGTGGTACAAAAATAGAGAATCTATTCCCTTATTTCCTTTGCAAAAAACAAAAAAAAAATGATCTTGGAGATTGTGCAATGCTTACTCTCAAACTCTTCGTTTACACAGTAGTGATATTCTTTGTTTCTCTCTTCATCTTCGGATTCCTATCTAATGATCCAGGACGTAATCCTGGACGTGAGGAATAAAAAAATCAGAGATTTTTCATTATTTCCTTGCTTGATTTCTGCATTTTCCTATGCTTTTCTCTATTCCAGACATTTAACTATGATAAAGGACTTGATATTTTTTCGAATTCGAAAGATAAATCTCAAGTGATCCGAGGGAACGGAGAAAGAGGGATTCGAACCCTCGGTACGAACAGCTCGTACAACGGATTAGCAATCCGTCGCTTTAGTCCACTCAGCCATCTCTCCCAATTACAAAAAGATAATTCATATGCGACGCCTGAAGTAAATATTGATCAAAGTCTTTCTTTATCTTTATTTATTTATTTTATACATTTATTTATACTTACTATATTATACTTACTATATATATACGAATTATCTTTATTTATTTATTTTATACATTTATTTATACTTACTATATTATACTTACTATATATATACGAATTTTATCCGCAATTCAATTTGGATAACGATTCGAAACAGATATCTCCAATAGAAAGAGTACGTCTTTGATTTCGTCCGAAGGGTTCTTTTATTCCCCCGGCCTGGCCAGTACAGTACCTAGCCAGGCCGTTCCTTCTTTTGTTCCAATGAATCATGGATCAAATTATTTTTCTGATTTGAAAACCAAATTGTTATTGAAGCAGCAACAAGAGCAAGAAGGACTATTTCCATTCCTATGATAGGAGTTTCATTTCTTATTATTTTTTCTTTTTCCTTTTCTCGATTTCCCTACTGGAATAAAAAAACATACATATTCTATTTCTATTAGAACTCATTTATTTCTTCAAGGGACAAGCTTTGTTTGAACATTTGAGTCCACAAACACAAACAAAATGAATACTATGATTTTTTACTAGATCTAATTGACCCCAATTCAGAAGATCGGACAGGTGAATGAATAGGGAAGAAAGGAATAGCTTCGAAAAAAGATAAGACTCAAATTAAAACTCTCCTTCTTTATTTTTATTTTTTTGAGAAAATCGTTTCTTTGCTTGAAAGACTCGAGGAAGAAGTTGAAAAAAAAAAATGGAGCTATGGATTCTTGCGCAACTTAACTCAATCTTATGTTCCGACTTAAATGGATCTTTCAGGCCGGGACTGTCAGTAATAACTCCACCAGCAAAAGAAAAGATATAACTTGTTATTTAAATGAGCCCCCATTCTCTTCTCCTATTTCATCAAGCCTTCCCCCTGGAACACATCAGCACTCCAATTTTCATGATTCTGATACTATCTTGATTACGTTTTACTCCCTTGTTTTGTTGGACAAACGGTACATTCATATACAATAATCATATTGTAGCGGGTATAGTTTAGTGGTAAAAGTGTGATTCGTTCTATTAACAACTGAAATAGTTAAAGGTTCTTTCGGTTTTTTCCTATTCCGATCAAAAACTTTATTTCTTAAAAGGGTTTAATCCTTTACCTCTCAACGCCACGTTTGAGGAAGAATATACATTCTCGTGATTTGTATCCAAAGGTAAATTATAATTTGAATAAGCAAATTGGATTATGGAATCGCGAAACATAATTTTTTTTTTTTTGAGTTGGATCAACCGTTCCTTTTGAATGAGTATGAGTAAAGGATCTATGGATGAAGATACAAAAGTTTATTTCTAATCGTAACTAGATCTTCCACTTTTTGGGGGGGAGGAGGTTGAAGCCAAATAGCTATTAAACGATGACTTTGGTTTACTAGAGTCGTCGACATATTGTTTCAGCTCGGCGGAAGAAAATTCTTTTCCTCAGGATTCTCGCGAGTAGAAATAGGGAACGAAGTAACTAGAAGTATTTTTTAAAATCCCCTCTTCTAGAGGGATCATCTAGAAAGTGAGTTGTTTTGTATGCATTCATATTCATACAGAAAAACTGACATAGATGTTATGGATCGAATTTTTTCTTTGAATTCGGATTTGCGATGACTCCCCTTTTTCCACACATCGTATCGTAAATATTTTCTCTTTTTTTTTTAGTTTCGTTTACGCCTTAGATCTGGGAATCCATCTATATTCCATAAAGGAGCCGAATGAAACCAAAGTTTCATGTTCGGTTTTGAATTAGAGACGTTAAAAATGATGAATCGACGTCGACTATAACCCCTAGCCTTCCAAGCTAACGATGCGGGTTCGATTCCCGCTACCCGCTCCATATTAATTATTATTATTATTATACGTGCATCGTTGATTTGGATATGCATCTTTTCTTTATTCCCTAAAATCTCTCACATACAATACAATTCGTTTATCGGAACGGGCGATAGGAAAGCAAGAATGCGAAAGAAGAAAATCGGAATGAAAAGCAAAGCGCCCATTGTCTAATGGATAGGACAGAGGTCTTCTAAACCTTTGGTATAGGTTCAAATCCTATTGGACGCAATTTATTTCCATCTATTTTTGTAGATTGCTATGCCAAGAAAGATATTTTGAATGATTCGAACCGGAAACACTTCTCAACGATTCCTTTCCTCTTGTACTCAGAGTGATCAATTTCTTTATGTTTGTTCCTGAAGTATAAACAGTTCCATCTGTTCCGGAATAGCTTCCTTCAAAAGGGCTTCTGCTTGTTCGGTGAATGTCTTGGTAGAAGATATGATTTCTTGGAACTGAGGTTTGTTTGTTTTTAAGTGGGTACGTAACTGAACGAGAAATTTCTTTACCTGTCCAATATCTAACGGATCAAGATACCCATTCGCCCCAGTATAAATAGTAAGTATTTGTTCTTCCACCGTGAGAGGGGCTGATTGAGATTGTTTGAGCAACTCGCGTAATCGTTGACCTCTTGCCAACTGATTCTGAGTGGCTTTATCGAGATCAGAAGCGAATTGTGCAAAGGCTTCTAACTCTGCGAATTGAGCCAGTTCCAATTTTGATTTACCAGCTACCTGTTTCATGGCTTTAATTTGAGCTGCGGATCCTACTCTGGAGACCGAAATACCCACATTAATAGCAGGACGGATTCCAGCATTGAATAGATCGGCAGATAAGAATATTTGTCCATCTGTAATGGAAATCACATTAGTAGGAATATAAGCCGAAACGTCCCCAGATTGAGTCTCAACTATGGGTAAAGCGGTCATACTTCCTTCACCTAAACGAGAACTTGATTTAGCGGCTCTTTCCAAAAGGCGTGAATGCAAATAAAAAACATCTCCTGGATAAGCTTCGCGACCGGGTGGTCTTCTTAATAGAAGAGACATTTGGCGATAAGCTTGTGCTTGTTTGGAGAGATCGTCATAAATTATTAAAGTATGTCGTTCACGGTACATAAAATATTCAGCCAGAGCCGCTCCTGTATAAGGCGCGAGGTATTGTAATGTTGCAGGCGAATCCGCCGTTTCGGCTACCACAATAGTGTATTCCATCGCCCCTCGTTCTTGGAAAGTAGTCACTACCTGAGCCACGGAAGATGCTTTTTGACCAATAGCTACATAAACACATATTACATTTTGCCCTTTTTGATTGAGAATAGTATCTGTGGCTACTGCTGTTTTCCCGGTCTGTCTGTCCCCAATAATTAATTCTCGCTGACCGCGTCCTATAGGGATCATCGAATCAATAGCAATAAGCCCCGTTTGAAGAGGCTCATATACGGAACGTCTCGAAATAATACCCGGAGCGGGAGATTCAATTAACCGAGATTCAGAAGCTGAAATTTCACCTCTCCCATCAATAGGTTTAGCCAGAGCATTTATAACACGACCTAAATAAGCCTCGCTCACTGGTATCTGAGCAATTCTTCCTGTTGCTTTTACAGAACTTCCCTCTTGTATCATCAAACCGTCACCCATTAATACAACACCAACATTATTTGATTCCAAATTCAGAGCAATGCCTACGGTACCCTCTTCAAATTCTACTAATTCCCCTGCCATTACTTGATCAAGACCATGAATACGAGCAATACCGTCGCCTACTTGAAGTACGGTGCCGGTATTCACAATCGTGACTTCTCTATTATATTGTTCAATACGTTCACGGATAATATTACTAATTTCGTCGACTCGAAGGGTTACCATTAGTGTCTCTTAATTCTTTTTCGGAAGCAAAGCGAGAAAAAAAAATAATGCCTACAGTGGAAGGGCTAATCAGTTATTTCTTTCATGGCCCCGAGCATGCCAATATTAGCACTGATGGTGCGTAAATGTAACTCACTGTTCAAACAACTATTCAGAGTTCCTAGAGCTCCTTGTAAGGCTTGCTGGAACACTCGTTGTCGTACCTGATTGATTGCTCGTTGTTCTTCAAAACTAATGGTTTCATTTTTGAAATTTTCTAATCGTTCCAAATTATTATAAGTAGCATTAATCAAATTCTCTTTTTCTCGTTCTATCTCAGAGTATCCATTCATTCTAAACTCATCTGCTTCCATTTCCACTTTCCGTAAGCGAGCCCGGGCTTTTTCGAGCTGCTCAATGGCTCTTCCACGTAGTTCTTCTGAATTTCGAATAGTACTCAAGATCCTCTGTTTTCGATTATCTAATAAATCACTTAATGAAAGTAGATTATCTTCCCATTCATTTCACAACTAAACTTCCATGATCTCTTCCCGAACCAAACATGAATCTTTCAATTCATTTGGCTCTCACGCTCAGTTACTTAATGGGCATTCCCATATCTTTTAATGTAATGAGCCTGCCCTCTCTTCTCTGTTCGTATTCCACGATATCGAAACTGATACAAGACCAGAACAGAATATTCGGAGGACTCTTCCGACCAGACAAAAAATCTGTAATTGTCAGCAAAGTTGTTTATTTTTTTTTTTATTTATTATTTTATGAATTTTTCATTTTTTTTTTTCTTCAAATCCAAAGAATTCTTCTTATTTTATACACAGGCCGTCGATTTAGCGTTGGATACAAAAAGGGGGCGAGGCACCCATTTGTTTTTTTTTTTCATTTTTCAATAAATGGTTCAAATCATTTTATTGATATGAGTGTTCTATATCAGATAAATTGCCAACTATTCTATTCATTTTTAAACCATATCCGTACTAACGTAGTGGTAGAAAGAGTACCATGTTGTGCCTGGACTTCAAACGGTTTAGCTTTAACCATGTTAATGGTCCCACATTATTGGTTGATAGAGAATCAAAGTCGATTTACCAATGAGTCACGAAATGCTATGGTTCTTACATATGATTTCTGAATTTATTCAGAAGTAATTCGTTGAGATCGTGCACCTTTCTTTCCTAGTTATAACTTTCCTATTTATAAATAAATAAGTAAATAAGTGCAGCTGGTTGGATCCAGCCTATTCTTGAAATACACAACTCGCACACACTCCCTTTCCAAAAAAGATCAATACACCAAGCACTACACTTAGATTTATTGGATTTGTTGCTAAAATATCGGTATTAAGCCCGAAACTCCCGGCGTATGACCAGTGACCCAAGGAAACGAAAGAATCGGTTACATTTTTCATATGCTCTCCTCTTATAGATAGGACTAACAAAATTAATTGAACAGAGTTTTCTTTATTGTATAATTTCGCCCCACTTTTGATTGATTTCTTTTTATTTATTTACTTATTTATAAATATGAATTTATTTATAAAATAGATTCATTTCATTTTGAAATTTCATTTATTCTTTATTATTATTTCAATTGAAGTTCCCAATCCAATAAAATACTTATTAATATGAGGTCCCGGGTCTCATGCCAATTGCGAAATACCTCGTTTGTTACAACGCTTCCTAAAAGTGAAAAAAAAAAAAGGGTTCCATTAAGGATGGAAAGGAAGAAAGCGAGTGGATCTACTAATTCCTCATCCTCAAATCAGCCTTTTCCCTGGGGTGGGGTATTGTCTCAACGAATAAGTGGTTGTAGGAGTAAAGTGTTGATATAATTCGAAGAAGCAAGCGGCAAGTTCACGGCAATCAAATAAGAAAAAAATAAGTACGTATTTTTCACATTTATAGGATTAAACAAAAGGATTCGCAAATAAAAGCGCTAATGCCACGACCAGTCCGTAAATTGTTAAAGCTTCCATAAAAGCCAGACTAAGCAATAAAGTACCTCGTATTTTACCCTCTGCTTCTGGTTGTCTCGCAATACCTTCTACAGCTTGGCCCGCAGCAGTACCTTGACCAACTCCAGGTCCAATTGAAGCAAGCCCTACGGCCAATCCAGCAGCAATAACGGAAGCGGCAGAAATCAGTGGATTCATGGTAAGCTCCTCGCACCAAAATAAAGAAATGGTTAATGATACAATCACTGAATTATGACTTATTATTCCATCACTAAGATCCATCGGGTCGAAGTAACTAAGAACTCCAAATTGAAGTGATGATATTACTGAATCATCATAACTGCTTCAATATCTCGTTTTTAGTTCCTATCCATGGAGTCTTTGTAAAGTCATACGATTCTAGTTCTTCCATTTCTTTGTTCCGAACCACTCTTTCAATTCTTCGCTCTTTCTCTTCTATATCCTTAACTTCATCTGTTTATTCATTCAATCCACAGCCAAAGATGAAACGGAAGTCCTTCCGTTGGAATCCATCTAACTTCAGTGGGATGGGAAATAATATATATGGATAGTCCATATATAACTCGTGAATATCTAATATCACATATACATATGTTTCTTCCATAACGTAAACCATTCGTATCTTATATTGAATTGGATTATAGAATCATTCTTCGAAACATACACAGGGATTGAATTATAGCCATTACATATACCCAGCTCAACCTCCCTAACCTACCTTTTTCTGAATCTTATTTGTTTGTAAACTTTTCTCTTCCTTTTCTTTATCATTATTGCGCATTGATATAAACGGATGGATTCATCAGCCCGAACCATTCCATATCCATATCAAGATTTGATTGATCCAATTGCAGACAATTTTTGTCAACCATTGAATTGATAGAACATAGTTTTTTTGTTTAGGCATACGTCGGAAACAGATAACATAACAATTCTTTCTTATTCAAATTATGAATCGTAATACCGTAATCGTAATTGACTGATATAAATAGAATATCAATTGGAGAGGTATGACGTAAATGGACCAAACGGGAATCTTAGGAAAAAAGATCTTTTCGATCTCTTTCCTTTTTTTTTTTTAATTCCCTAATATCGTACATCTTTATTGACCCTACTCTAAATCGTATCTACCATATTTGTAGATATCCATCATGTTCCCCAAGTAGATTATCTTGAGCCACCCATGAGTTGGGATAGTCTTGTTTTTTTTTTCAAAAAAAAAAAAACAAGACTATTTTGGAAGCTAGTCAATGATGACCCTCCATGGATTCACCTATATAAGCCGCGGCTAAAGTCGCAAAAATAAGAGCTTGAATCCCGCTTGTGAATAATCCAAGAAACATGACAGGTATAGGAACCACTAAAGGTACTAAAGAAACAAGAACAACAACTACTAATTCATCAGCCAATATATTCCCGAAAAGTCGAAAACTAAGTGATAAAGGTTTTGTGAAATCTTCTAGGATGTTAATTGGTAAAAGTATTGGAGTTGGTTGAATGTATTTACCGAAATAGCCCAATCCCTTTTTAGTAAGACCCGCATAGAAATATGCCACTGACGTGGGTAAAGCTAAAGCAACAGTAGTATTTATATCATTCGTGGGTGCAGCTAACTCCCCATGAGGTAACTGTATGATTTTCCGAGGTAAAAGAGCACCTGACCAGTTAGAAACAAAAATAAATAGGAACATAGTTCCAATAAAAGGAACCCAAGGACCATAATCTTCTCCAATCTGAGTTTTGCTCAAGTCTCGAATGAATTCAAGTACATATTCGAAGAAATTCTGACTGTTAGTTGGAATGGTTTGTGGGTTCCGAACAGCTATAGTGGCTGAACCTAATAAGATAGCAATTACGACCCAAGAAGTGATAAGTACTTGGGCATGGACTTGGAAACCCCCTATTTGCCAATAGAAATGTTGGCCTACTTCCACACCGGATAGATCGTATAACCCTTTGAGTGTGTTGATGGAACATGGTAGAACATTCATATTGCCCTCTGACAGAAATAGAACTTAAAAAAGAATTATTTTGATTCAACCCTCTCTTTCTCGACTCGACTACTTTAAATCGTATATTTAGGATACCAAGTAATCACATAATATCCCCAGTGATTTTGATCTCTTTTTTGAGATTCAGAAATAGTAACCGATTAAATCAATCTATGGGGTTCAAAAAGTCATTGGCTTATCTTATTATTAATCAACGATTTCTTATATAGCTAGAACGACCCTCACAAATTGCGGATACTAATTTGTTAAGAATCAATCGGATTGACGCTATAGCGTCATCGTTGGCTGGAATAGAAATATCTGCGAGATCCGGGTTACAATTTGTATCGATTAAGCAAATCGTCGGAATCCCTAAAGTGAGACATTCTCGAAGAGCCGTATATTCTTCTTGCTGATCAACGATGATTACAATATCGGGTAAGCCCGTCATATATTTGATCCCACCCAAATATGTTTGCAGGTGAGATAATTGTCTCTTCAACATTGCTGCATCTCTTTTCGGTAGACGGTTGAGTTTCCCCGCCTTTTGTTCCGCTTTCAAATCCCTAAACTTATGAAGTCTCGTTTCTGTAGTGGACCAATTCGTTGACATACCACCGAGCCATTTTTTATTAACATAATGACACCGAGCCTTTATTGCAGCTGATGCTACTGAATCAGCTGCTTTATTTTTGGTACCAACTATTAAGAAGTGTTTTCCCCTACTTGCTGCATCAAAAACTAAATCACAGGCTTCTGACAAAAAACGAGCAGTTCTAGTAAGATTTGTAATATGAATACCTTTACGCTTTGCAGAGATGTAAGGTGCCATTCTAGGATTCCATTTCCTAGTACCATGACCAAAATGAACTCCTGCTTCCATCATCTCTTCTAAATTAATGTTCCAATATCTTCTTGTCATTTTTCCCCACACTTTCTCTTTTTTTTTTTTTTAAGAGACGAGGTACCCTGAAATAAATAATTGTTCCGACGGAACCTTCTCCCGGAGATTGACCCTTGATACATGGTCCAAGTGATTAATTCCTTTCTATTCGTTATTATCTTTATTACCCAATAAAAAGACCGGACCATACCATATAATTAAAGTTAAAAGAAAAGAATCAATTTGCTCTTAGGAATCATGAAATCCCGTAAATTATTGTTCTGGTGTATTATGGAAATTATTTGGGATGTAAGAACCAAATAATTCTCTGTGGTGGAACAAAATATCTCTAATTTCCCCCTCGAATAGATTCTTCTTTTTGATTTCCAAGGGAATGTTGTTGTCTTGCCTTGAACGGTGCACTAATCCCTTGAATCCGGTACCAACAGGTATCATCCCCCCCAGAACAACGTTCTCTTTCAGGCCTTTCAACCAATCAATACGACCTCGTAGAGCGGCTTTTGCTAAAACTCGAGCAGTTTCTTGAAAACTTGCTTCGGATATGAAACTTTGAGTATTCAGAGATGCCCTGGTAATTCCCAATAAGATGGCTCGGTAACAGATCGCTTCTTCCAAAGCACGCCCTGTTCGTTCCGCTCGAAACAATCCTATTAGTTCTCCGGGTGAAAAAACATTAGACATTCCATCTTCTGAAACCAACACTTTTGATGTTATTTGACGTACAATAATCTCTATATGCCTATTATGGATTTGCACCCCCTGGGATCGATAAACCCTTTGGATCTTATTAACCAAAGAGATACGACTTTGCGCTATGGTTAGCTCAGCACCAATCAAGAATTCCCACGGAATTCCAAGAATTCTTTTTATATGTTCGTTCCAACCCTCAACCCTCTTTTCTAGGTTCATCGATATTGAATCAATCGAACGCACTTCTAACACTTGTTCCACTTTTGGAAGACCTTGCGTTATATCACCCGATCTCGATTTTTCATATATAAATGTAACTAATGTATCCCCTTCGTAAAGGATTTCTCCATAATGACCATGAACGGTTGCCCCTGGGGTGGCCAAATGAGGCTTAGCTGATCTTATGACTAAGGAGTCAACATGAACAATTAGAACTTGACCAGATTTTATCTGTGGTCCATATTTGGATATACATACATTTTCACAAATAAACTGTCCGAGGACAATTATTTTGGATGTCTTCTCACAATAATCGTGATGGAGAAAGCACCAAGTCAAATCGAATGGATGAAAAATGATGTTCCTGCATGGATAGGGATTATAAATTCTCCCATTTTCATCCATTAAATAATATTTAAGTACTTGTAAAGTCTGTTTTAAATTGTCAAGTAGCAAATATTTATTTAACAAGATCTGATTATGAGTTATTAAATAGTAAGGTGAATAAAAATTCGCAATTTTAGGTACAGTCCCTAAGGGACCCAACGAATTCCTAATCGGAATCATGGGATCCTCTTTAATTTGAATTGATTCTTTTGTCACATTGTGAGATTTAGAACCATTGAATGGACCAATTCGAGAACAATTGGATAATGACAAAATTAGAAAAGATTGGCATTCCTTATTTCTATTCAGCAACGTACGAATAGTTCCTTGATGTTGGGTAAGTGATTGAATCCTCCTCGCCTTGGAATAAAAAGGATTGATATTGGTGTGATCTGATCCATTATCTGGGATCAATCCCGAACCCGCCATATCATTCCTTTTTCCGATATACGAAATAGGGGACTTCACTAAGTCAATTCTTATGAAATCTCGAATCAGATCATTTGCCCTCACTTCAACAATGGAAGCCTGAACCTTTTCTATAGAACCATTTCGGTCTTGGTCCCAATTCAATACTAAACAAGTACGAACTAATTGAATACTTGTGTAATAAATTCCTCGAATTGGTTTGCCATTTCTATAAAGGATATAATTTTCAACTCGGAATTTCACATTATCCCTTTCTTGCAACAGATCCTGGGGAAAAAGCGTTGCTAAATTGATACCATCAGCTATTTCATATGTGACTACGGATCGAACCGAAACAAAATACTTTTTCTTGGTAGGTGTGATCCGTTGGACATAGATCCAATTTTGTAATTTTTTTGATTCCTTAGAATTTTTTTTTCCCGTTCCTGGTGGTATCAAGATGCCGCTGTGCCGGGAGATCTTATCTGTCTCTCCAGGAAAATGGATATCTCCAGAAAAGATTTTCAGTTCAATCCTTTTTTTTTTTCTCTCCACTCGGACTAATCCACCTACGCGGCTTCTTGTATTTAAAGTGATTCGTGTATCGACTCCAATGATACTATTGTTCTGTACCATTATGGACGAAGAGCCAGGTAAGATATGCACTTCTTCGGGAATGAAAAAAAAGCGATCTACTTTCATTTGGTATTTCGGACTAAATTCCTTTGCTCCTCGATACTCAATCAAATCCTCTTTTTTGACGATTGAATCCACTTCTACAGTCCCATACTTAGTAATTCCTGAACTGCTTCTTCTGTATCGGGGATCGTCGAAATAAGCAAGAATACTATTTCTACGTAAAATACCATTTATGGGTATTTCAATCGAGATACCAGAACGAGGCATTAGTTCTTTCTCTCGTTCTTGATCATATTGGAATGGGATGATGAATCTATTTCTTCGCCTTTTCGCCAATAAATCAGAATTCTCGTGGAGAATGGCAGGATATATGAAATTCCAACGACCATTGGATATGATTCGAGCAGGTCCTGAATAATCAAGAATCTTTCCCTCTTTTTTACCGGAAGGATCTGAACTAAACAATTTGTGTCTCACTCGATCATTAGTCACTGAGAGGTCAGAACTCTCTCTCTGTTCGACAGAAAGAGAATGAATGTTCATTTGATCTTGATCCTTGTGGAGCGAAAAAGGCACTATACTAGATCTGCACGGACCCCCCGATAATATCCATAAATGACTTGTTTTAGGTAAGAGATGAACATTACCATATGTATATTCAGGTGCATGGTACACATCGGTACTCCAGTGCATTTCTCCCTCTGAGTCAGAATAAATATGTTTTCGAACTCTCTCTTTAAAATTGAAAGTGGATGTTCAGCGCGAATCTCGGCAATCACTTGTTCTGATTCTACATATTGATCATTTTGAACTAAAAGAAAACTTTTTGGTGGAATATTCACATTATGTAGAATATCCTGACTCTCAATAGTGACATACAGGTCTATATAACATAGAAAAGCAGGATGCCCATGACGTGTACGTGTGGGATGAACCAAATCCTCATTGAATTTTATTTTTCCATTAGAGGGGGCTCGTACATGTTCTGCAGTACCACCTGTGAATACTCCACCGGTATGAAAAGTTCTTAATGTTAGTTGAGTCCCTGGTTCCCCAATTGATTGACCCGCAATGATACCTACTGCTTCTCCCAATTCGACCAGGTCACCATGAGTGGGACTCCGACCATAACATAATCGACAGATCCAAGATGTACTCCTGCAAATAAAGGGGGTTCGAATATATATTGATTGTGCTCGAAAGGTTATGAATCGATTGACAAGCCCAACCCCAATATCTTGATTTCGAGCGGCAATGCATCGTAGACCCATATATATATCGTCTGCTAATACACGACCAATTAGTGTTTGGATCAACATTTTTTCCGTCATCCCATTTCGAGGACTCACGGAAATACCTCGGATAGTGCCACAATCTGTTCTACGTACAACAATGTGTTGAACTACTTCAACAAGTCGACGCGTGAGGTATCCAGCATCTGATGTTCGTACAGCAGTATCCACAACTCCTTTGCGAGCTCCGTAGCAAGAAATGAGATATTCCGTTAAAGAAAGTCCTTCGCGTAAATTGCTTTGAATGGGTAAATCAATCATTTGTCCTTGGGGATCCGACATTAATCCTCTCATACCGACTAATTGGTGTACCTGAGATGCATTTCCCCGAGCT
>NW_027519260.1:0-7500 GCF_043159265.1 Tasmannia lanceolata
CTATTATGGATTTGCACCCCCTGGGATCGATAAACCCTTTGGATCTTATTAACCAAAGAGATACGACTTTGCGCTATGGTTAGCTCAGCACCAATCAAGAATTCCCACGGAATTCCAAGAATTCTTTTTATATGTTCGTTCCAACCCTCAACCCTCTTTTCTAGGTTCATCGATATTGAATCAATCGAACGCACTTCTAACACTTGTTCCACTTTTGGAAGACCTTGCGTTATATCACCCGATCTCGATTTTTCATATATAAATGTAACTAATGTATCCCCTTCGTAAAGGATTTCTCCATAATGACCATGAACGGTTGCCCCTGGGGTGGCCAAATGAGGCTTAGCTGATCTTATGACTAAGGAGTCAACATGAACAATTAGAACTTGACCAGATTTTATCTGTGGTCCATATTTGGATATACATACATTTTCACAAATAAACTGTCCGAGGACAATTATTTTGGATGTCTTCTCACAATAATCGTGATGGAGAAAGCACCAAGTCAAATCGAATGGATGAAAAATGATGTTCCTGCATGGATAGGGATTATAAATTCTCCCATTTTCATCCATTAAATAATATTTAAGTACTTGTAAAGTCTGTTTTAAATTGTCAAGTAGCAAATATTTATTTAACAAGATCTGATTATGAGTTATTAAATAGTAAGGTGAATAAAAATTCGCAATTTTAGGTACAGTCCCTAAGGGACCCAACGAATTCCTAATCGGAATCATGGGATCCTCTTTAATTTGAATTGATTCTTTTGTCACATTGTGAGATTTAGAACCATTGAATGGACCAATTCGAGAACAATTGGATAATGACAAAATTAGAAAAGATTGGCATTCCTTATTTCTATTCAGCAACGTACGAATAGTTCCTTGATGTTGGGTAAGTGATTGAATCCTCCTCGCCTTGGAATAAAAAGGATTGATATTGGTGTGATCTGATCCATTATCTGGGATCAATCCCGAACCCGCCATATCATTCCTTTTTCCGATATACGAAATAGGGGACTTCACTAAGTCAATTCTTATGAAATCTCGAATCAGATCATTTGCCCTCACTTCAACAATGGAAGCCTGAACCTTTTCTATAGAACCATTTCGGTCTTGGTCCCAATTCAATACTAAACAAGTACGAACTAATTGAATACTTGTGTAATAAATTCCTCGAATTGGTTTGCCATTTCTATAAAGGATATAATTTTCAACTCGGAATTTCACATTATCCCTTTCTTGCAACAGATCCTGGGGAAAAAGCGTTGCTAAATTGATACCATCAGCTATTTCATATGTGACTACGGATCGAACCGAAACAAAATACTTTTTCTTGGTAGGTGTGATCCGTTGGACATAGATCCAATTTTGTAATTTTTTTGATTCCTTAGAATTTTTTTTTCCCGTTCCTGGTGGTATCAAGATGCCGCTGTGCCGGGAGATCTTATCTGTCTCTCCAGGAAAATGGATATCTCCAGAAAAGATTTTCAGTTCAATCCTTTTTTTTTTTCTCTCCACTCGGACTAATCCACCTACGCGGCTTCTTGTATTTAAAGTGATTCGTGTATCGACTCCAATGATACTATTGTTCTGTACCATTATGGACGAAGAGCCAGGTAAGATATGCACTTCTTCGGGAATGAAAAAAAAGCGATCTACTTTCATTTGGTATTTCGGACTAAATTCCTTTGCTCCTCGATACTCAATCAAATCCTCTTTTTTGACGATTGAATCCACTTCTACAGTCCCATACTTAGTAATTCCTGAACTGCTTCTTCTGTATCGGGGATCGTCGAAATAAGCAAGAATACTATTTCTACGTAAAATACCATTTATGGGTATTTCAATCGAGATACCAGAACGAGGCATTAGTTCTTTCTCTCGTTCTTGATCATATTGGAATGGGATGATGAATCTATTTCTTCGCCTTTTCGCCAATAAATCAGAATTCTCGTGGAGAATGGCAGGATATATGAAATTCCAACGACCATTGGATATGATTCGAGCAGGTCCTGAATAATCAAGAATCTTTCCCTCTTTTTTACCGGAAGGATCTGAACTAAACAATTTGTGTCTCACTCGATCATTAGTCACTGAGAGGTCAGAACTCTCTCTCTGTTCGACAGAAAGAGAATGAATGTTCATTTGATCTTGATCCTTGTGGAGCGAAAAAGGCACTATACTAGATCTGCACGGACCCCCCGATAATATCCATAAATGACTTGTTTTAGGTAAGAGATGAACATTACCATATGTATATTCAGGTGCATGGTACACATCGGTACTCCAGTGCATTTCTCCCTCTGAGTCAGAATAAATATGTTTTCGAACTCTCTCTTTAAAATTGAAAGTGGATGTTCCAGCGCGAATCTCGGCAATCACTTGTTCTGATTCTACATATTGATCATTTTGAACTAAAAGAAAACTTTTTGGTGGAATATTCACATTATGTAGAATATCCTGACTCTCAATAGTGACATACAGGTCTATATAACATAGAAAAGCAGGATGCCCATGACGTGTACGTGTGGGATGAACCAAATCCTCATTGAATTTTATTTTTCCATTAGAGGGGGCTCGTACATGTTCTGCAGTACCACCTGTGAATACTCCACCGGTATGAAAAGTTCTTAATGTTAGTTGAGTCCCTGGTTCCCCAATTGATTGACCCGCAATGATACCTACTGCTTCTCCCAATTCGACCAGGTCACCATGAGTGGGACTCCGACCATAACATAATCGACAGATCCAAGATGTACTCCTGCAAATAAAGGGGGTTCGAATATATATTGATTGTGCTCGAAAGGTTATGAATCGATTGACAAGCCCAACCCCAATATCTTGATTTCGAGCGGCAATGCATCGTAGACCCATATATATATCGTCTGCTAATACACGACCAATTAGTGTTTGGATCAACATTTTTTCCGTCATCCCATTTCGAGGACTCACGGAAATACCTCGGATAGTGCCACAATCTGTTCTACGTACAACAATGTGTTGAACTACTTCAACAAGTCGACGCGTGAGGTATCCAGCATCTGATGTTCGTACAGCAGTATCCACAACTCCTTTGCGAGCTCCGTAGCAAGAAATGAGATATTCCGTTAAAGAAAGTCCTTCGCGTAAATTGCTTTGAATGGGTAAATCAATCATTTGTCCTTGGGGATCCGACATTAATCCTCTCATACCGACTAATTGGTGTACCTGAGATGCATTTCCCCGAGCTCCCGAAAAGGACATTATATGGACTGGATTAGAAGGATCCGTCATCCTAAAATTAGGATGCATTTCTTGTCTCAAATATTCACTTGTAGCATACCATATCTCAATGGATTGACGTAATTTTTCTACCGCGTGTACATTCCCATAATGATGGTGCTTTTCCAAAATCAAACTTTGTTGTTCAGCATCTTGGACTAGCCATCCCTTAGAAGGTATTGTTAAAAGATCATCAATTCCTAATGAAATGGATGTAGCAGTGGCTTGCTGGAAACCCATAGTCTTTACTTGATCCAGTATGTGTGATGTATATGCCATTCCGAAGTGATCTATTAATCGACTAATAAGTCGTTTCATGGCAGTTCCATCTATCACTTTATTGTGAAAGACCAGATCGGCCCGTTCCGCCATAAGTACCTCCATATTCTGTTGAGTAGGATTCGACAATAGGTTTGAGTCAGTGATTCGAAGACTTCCTTTCCTCTATCTTGATTCACGTATCAATTCAGGAATTAGGATACCGGTTGAACCGTAGAGACCCGAATTCACAAGGTATCGTATCACATAATTACTTAGCTTAGGTACCTTATGAGTAGGCTCGGCAAAACCCCTGTATGGCTTCTTCTATTTCTCGATAAAAAGAAATATGACCAATGTGTGGTTCGAATGTATATACAAAGGATTTCTTTTTTGACACTTCTTACTAGTAGATAGTGCCCATAAATCTCATGATAGGTACCCAAAGATTCATATTGAACTTCGATGGGCACTTCTCTTGGGGCAATGAAACGTTGATCTAGTCGCCACCGGAGCCACAAAGGACTATCTAAATTGATTCGTTTCTGCCGGTAAGCTCCAAGTGCATCATAGGAACTACAAAAATAGGGTTCTTTTTCTTTCGTATACTTATAGTTATTATTATACTCGTAAACTGTTTCATTTTGATAGTTTCTGTGATTCCATGGATTATACCTATTTGCACAAATACCTCGACGATTTCCGATGGTTAATACATAGAGTCCAATAAGCATATCTTGGGTTGGTATGGAAATGGGATCCCCAATAGCTGGAGACAAGAGATTCATATGAGAAAACATAAGTAAACGAGCCTCTGCTTGAGCTTCCAAAGATAAAGGTACATGAACAGCCATTTGATCCCCATCAAAGTCTGCATTGAATCCCTTACGAACTAATGGATGTAAACAAATAGCACGTTCCTCCGCTAAAATAGGTTGGAACGCCTGTATGCCTAATCTATGCAGGGTGGGTGCTCTATTCAGCAATATGGGGTGCCCTTGCATAACTTCTTGAAGTATTTCCCATACAATTGGTTCTTTTTCCCGAATTTTACTTTTTGCAATCCCTATGTTGGAAGCAATATGTTGTCTGATTAGACCACGAATTACAAATGTCTGGAAAAGTTCTATTGCTATTTCTCGAGGTAATCCACATCGATGTAATGAAAGCGAAGGGCCCACGACAATGACGGAACGCCCCGAATAATCGACCCGTTTACCAAGTAGAGTCTCACGAAATCTTCCCTCTTTGCCTTCAATTACATCTGAAAACGACTTGTAAACTTTATTATGACCATCCCTCATTGGTTGCCCGCGGATCCCATTATCAAGAAGTGTATCTACGGCTTCTTGTACCAATTTCTCCTGACACATTACTGATTCCCCTGGCGTAGATCTACTTGTTGTTAATGGATCGGTAAGAGTATTGTTCCGATAGATAACTCTTCGATAGAGTTCATTAATATCCGAACTCATTGGTTTACCCCCATCTATCTGAATGATTGGTCTCAACTCCGGAGGAAGAACTGGTAATAGGCACAAAACCATCCGTTCTGGTTCTACATTTGTTCGAACAAAATGCTTAGCTAATTCCATGCGTCTAACCAAAAAATCCTTTCTTCTTCCAACTTTTCTATCTTCCCATTCATTCCCAGTGTACCTTTCTTCCCCTAATTCCTTCCATTCCACCAATGAATGATCTGTAATAATTCGCAAATCTGGATCGGCTAATTGTTCTCTGATAGCACTTGCTCCAGTAGAGATTTCTCGATTTCGAAATGTATCGAAGCCTTGGGTAGTAAAAAAAAGTGGGATGCTATATTTCCGGGATTGTATTTCATATTCGAATGAACCTCGTAATCGTAAGAAAGTCGGTTTTTTAACTATGGGCCTAGCAAAAGAAAAATTGGGATAGGTTCCTATAGGATCCCCCCCTTAAAAACCGGACATGAAGGTTTCCTCTCATCCGGCTCAAGTAGTTACACCAAATAAATAATAAATAAAGGGGGTCTCACTTTCAAATTTTGTTCTAGAAACCCCCATAAAAATCTACTCCTTACTCAAGTTCCCAGTGAGAACCAACCTATATTTCATTGATTCATTTTTACTTTATATTTTATTTTCGGAATTACTTATTCATTATTCAATTACGACATAAATAAAATGTGAAATTGTTGAGTAGCCTACGTCCCCTCGAATGATGAATCCCCTTAAAGGAATACCTTGGAACTCATAAGGGATTTACTTGTCTATGTATCGTTCCATTCGATCTTTTAGGTCCCTACTTCACCTCGACGGTTATGCTATGATGTCCCTTGAAGCATATATGCGATGGATAGATTCCTGTAACCATGTCATATTTGTTTACTTGAACAGAAAACAGAATTTATTTCTAAAAGAAATGGAGTGGCTAATTCCAAGAAAGAATTCTTTTTTTTTTTTCACGAGGTACAGCTAGCAATTCCTATTTATATGTTACGGAATCGACCATGGATCAATTCCCCCTTTATTTGGAAGTATTGAATACACCCATAATTCTGAGCTTCATGTTCTTCTTCTTCCTCTCCCAGGAGACATGTCAGAGCCAGGGGCATCCCAATCGGATTAAATGGGATGACAGTTTCTCATTCCGAATCTGTAAACTCATAATTTCGATCAAATCACACATCGCAGTATACTAGGCTTTCTAATTCCTTAAGGGGTTTATCTAAAAGATTCGCGATATAACTAGGAAGACGTTTAAAATACCACACATGAGTCACTGGACATGCCAGTTTGATGTATCCCATTTGATATCTTCGTATCCGAGAATCAACAAATTCGACTCCGCATTGTTCACAAAATTTCGGGTCTTCTTTTTCATCTCCGATCACTCGATAATTTCCACAAGCACAAATTCCACTTTTTATAGGTCCAGAAATTCTTTCACAAAACAATCCATCTTTTTCCGGTTTATTGGTTTTGTAATGAAAAGTATAGGGTTTTGTCACCTCTCCAACTATCTCTCCATTAGGTAGTATTTTGTTAGCCCAAGCACTTATTTGTTGAGGAGAAACTGATCCAATTCGAAGTTGTTGATGTTTATACCTGTCGATCATATTATAGAATATAAATTCTGATTCATTCCGATCAAGCTTCCTTCCTATGAATCTGGAAGTTCTTCTCAGATACAAGGAAATGATTCAGTTCCAGAGCCAAAGATCGTAGTTCTCGAACGAGTAATCGAAAAGATTCTGGAGCATCCTCGGGGTTAGGTATTGTTCCTCCAATGATCGTAGTACCAAGTACTTCCTGACGAGCTCTAATATGATCAGATTTATAAGTAAGCATCTCTTGTGAAATATGAGCAACACCAAATCCCTCTAGAGCCCAAACTTCCATTTCTCCTACTCGTTGTCCCCCTTGCCTGGCCCTTCCTCTAAGGGGTTGTTGTGTAACAAGTGCATAATGTCCACTGGAGCGTCCGTGGATTTTATCATCAACTTGATGAATTAATTTCAGGATATAGGACTTTCCTATTATAACAGGTTGTTCAAAAGGATCTCCTGTTCTTCCATCAAATATTCTGCTTTTTCCCGGATACTCGGGTTCAAATACCCACGGATTTGCTGTTTGCTTACTGGCTTCATATAATTCAGGAAACACTAGTTTTCTCGAAGCCTCTTGCTCATATCTCTCATCGAAGGGTGCTATTCTATAATGTCTGTCCAGCAGGTCCCCCGCTAACCCGAGCGAGCATTCAAATATCTGTCCCACATTCATTCGCGAAGGTACTCCTAATGGGTTGAAGACCATATCCACCGGTGTTCCATCTTGCAAATAAGGCATATCTTGTCTAGGCAAAATTTTTGAAATGATACCTTTATTCCCATGTCTTCCAGCTACTTTATCACCTACTTTGATTTCACGCTTCTGTGAAATATATACACGAATCATTTCTGGATTATAACTGGAACCCCCCCCTTTCTGGATCCATCTCA
>NW_027519261.1:17500-25000 GCF_043159265.1 Tasmannia lanceolata
ACATATAGAGATTAAAAAAAAAATCGACCTAATTCAGGTCATAATCTATATTGGATTCCCAAATTTGTTAATAGAGGGTCGAACGCGAGGAATCGAAGAATTACGGATCAATGTACAAAAAGGGTTTCGTTCTGTGAACCGGAGACTTAACATTGCTATCACAAGAGTTGCAAAACCTTATGGACAACCTAATATTCTTGCAGAATATATAGCTCTACAATTAAAGAATAGAGTTTCGTTTCGAAAGGCAATGAAAAAAGCTATTGAATTAACTGAACAAGCTGATACAAAAGGAATTCAAGTGCAAATTGCAGGGCGTATCGACGGAAAAGAAATTGCACGTGTCGAATGGATCAGAGAAGGTAGGGTTCCCCTACAAACCATTCGAGCTAAAATTGATCATTGTTCCTATACAGTTCGAACTATCTATGGGGTATTAGGCATCAAAATTTGGATATTTGTAGATGAGCAATTAATGGGTCTTTCCTTCCCATTCTATACTGCGATAGAACAAAAAATGACAAACTCTTTCATTCATTCTTTTTCCCTTCAATCAAAAATGAACAATTCTAATTAGAATTATTAATTATTTCTAATTATTAATTATAATTATATAGGGTTGAATAAAAATTCGATTGATCATTTGGTAGAATTGCTATGCTTAGTGTGTGACTCGTTGGTTTTTTCTTTAGAGTTGGATTCAAAAAAAAAAAAAACAATGGACCAGCCCATAACTAATAACTAGAGAACTAATAACCAGCTCATTGCTTCGTATTATCGAGATCCAAGAAAGCAGTCACTATATGATGTGTTGATCATATAGTTGTAGCAACTGAAATCGTTTTTTTTTTTTCTATAAAGGAAAAAAAAATCTGATTATGGTTTGTAAAGCGAAAATAGAGGGATATGGGTAAAAGGAGGGGTGAGAGAAAGAAAGGAGGAGAATATCAATCAATGCTATATGATTCCAATATGTATGGTCTATGAATCATCTCATAAAAGGCAGCGTGATAAAGCATCAATACGGATTCGTTTATAAGTAGATGAATCCGGTTCATAGGAAAAATGAAAATAATAAAGAGCCTCGAGTCAATAGAGACTGAGGAGATTGACTCGGGAACAAATGAAATTGGGAGCTCCACTGTAGAGTTCAGACCTAACCATTAATGGAGAAGCTATGGGAACGACGGAACCTGTGACTGCACAAGATTCTATTAAAAACGAATCCTAATGATTCATTGGGTGGGATGGCGAAACCAACCAAGAACCCTTTTATTTATTCTGAAAGGTCATGGGTTGACCCTACGAATGAAGCAGATTTTAAAGAGTCAATATTCGCCCGCGAACCTTTCCTTATTGGATTGCAAAATTTTGGGCGATTCCATTCAGTAAAGGCCAAAAGAAGGATTCGTTATAAAAAGAAAGGCATTCATTATCCATAAATAGAAATATACGTCCTATAAATTATAAATCGAAATAGAAAGATACGTCTAGCTGCTGTATATACAAGATATACAGATTCCTACATGATGGATTAACTATCAAGAAATCCCATGATTCAGTGTATTATTCATTAAATACATGTGTATTTGTAATATTATTGAATCGTTTCATTCGCGAGGAGCTGGATGAGACGAAACTCTCATGTCCGGTTCTGCAGTAGAGATGGGGTTGAGAAACAACCATCAACTATAACCCCAAAAGAACCAGATTCCGTAAACAACATAGAGGAAGAATGAAGGGAATATCTTATCGAGGCAATCGTATTTGTTTCGGTAGATACGCTCTTCAGGCACTTGAACCCGCTTGGATCACATCTAGACAAATAGAAGCAGGGCGACGAGCAATGACACGATATGCGCGTCGTGGTGGAAAAATCTGGGTACGTATATTTCCCGACAAACCCGTTACAGTCAGACCCACAGAAACACGTATGGGTTCGGGTAAGGGATCCCCCGAATATTGGGTATCCGTCGTTAAACCGGGTCGAATACTTTATGAAATGGGCGGAGTCTCAGAAACTGTAGCCAGAGCAGCTATTTCAATAGCTGCGTGCAAAATGCCTATACGAACTCAATTCGTTATTGTGGGATAGGGATGTGAAACCAAAAGAAAGGAGTATTTTTGATGAAAAATACAATTGCAGATTTATTTATTTCTGGACAGACAATATTTCTTTCTTTTTTCCTTCGCCCTTTGCATTGAAATAAGAGATTCAAAAAAAAAAAAATGATATGATTCAACCTCAGACCCATTTGAATGTAGCGGACAACAGCGGGGCTCGAGAATTGATGTGTATTCGAATAATCGGAGCTAGTAATCGCCGATATGCTCATATCGGTGATGTTATTGTTGCTGTAATCAAAGAAGCAGTACCCAATATGCCTCTCGAAAGATCAGAAGTGATCAGAGCTGTAATTGTACGTACATGTAAAGAACTCAAACGTGACAACGGTATGATAATACGATATGATGACAATGCAGCGGTTGTCATTGATCAAGAAGGAAATCCAAAAGGAACTCGAGTTTTTGGCGCGATCGCTCGGGAATTGAGACAGTTGAATTTCACTAAAATAGTCTCATTAGCTCCTGAGGTATTATAAAGACTAGTAGATGAGACCATTATATAGTAGGGTATCTGAAGTAGATCAAATCCATTAGTAGATTGTGTCTTATGCATATACCTTTAATAATTCATAAAAAAAAAAATTGAAAGTGAAAATGAAAATCAAGAAAAAAAAAAAACAGAACATGTTGATTATATCAAAATGGGGAAGCCCTAATAATTATAGTTCGTCATGAGTAAGGACACTATTGCCGATATAATAACTTCTATAAGAAATGCTGACATGGATAAAAAAAGAACAGCTCGAATAGCATCTACTAATATAACCGAAAACATTATTAAAATACTTCTACGAGAAGGTTTTATTGAAAATGTTAGGAAACATCGAGAAAACAAGAAATATTTCTTGGTTTTAACCCTGCGACATAGAAGGAATCAGAAAGGAACATATAGAAATATTTTAAAGTGTATCAGCCGACCCGGTCTACGAATCTATTCCAACTATAAACGAATTCCTAGGATTTTAGGTGGAATAGGTATTGTAATTCTTTCTACTTCTCGAGGTATAATGACAGATCGAGAAGCTCGACTAAAAAGAATTGGAGGAGAAATTTTATGTTATATATGGTGATCCTTCTGAATATCCGAATTTGATCCGTAACTTTCGATTTGTGAAAAAGAGAGAAAAGGCAGGTTGTCTAATATCACTCCTCCTCCATTAGTTGATACTTCAAGGGGGTTACCTGAAATGAAAGAACAAAAATTGATTCATGAAGGTTTAATTACTGAATCACTTCCAAATGGTATGTTCCGGGTTCGTTTAGATAATGAAGATCTGATTCTAGGTTATGTTTCGGGGAGGATCCGACGTAGTTTTATACGGATACTACCAGGAGATAGAGTCAAAATCGAAGTAAGTCGTTATGATTCAACCAAGGGACGTATAATTTATAGACTTCGCAACAAAGGTTCGAACGATTAGGTGACTTTTTAAACATTTCTTCCATGGGGATACAATTCGAGGTTCAAAATTTCAAGAGACTTATTTTCTTCAAAAGAGTAGATTCGGAATTAAGGAATGACAAATATGAAAATAAGGGCTTCTGTTCGTAAAATTTGCGAAAAATGTCGACTGATCCGTAGGCGAGGACGAATTATAGTAATTTGTTTCAATCCGAGACATAAACAGAGACAAGGGTAATCTTTCTAAAAAGGGCCTTTCTAAAGTAAGGGACCCGTTGTACAAATAAAGGATCTGTTTTGACATGAAATGGATATATCCGTATATCTCTGACTCATATTTATGAGATGCTAAAATATGACAAAACCTATACCAAGAATTGGTTCGCGTAGGAATGGGCGTATTAGTTCACGTAAGAATGGACGTAGAATACCAAAAGGAGTTATTCATGTTCAAGCGAGTTTCAACAATACCATTGTAACTGTTACGGATATGCGAGGTCGGGTGGTTTCTTGGTCCTCCGCTGGTACTTGTGGATTCAGAGGCACAAGAAGAGGGACACCATTTGCTGCTCAAACCGCAGCAGGAAATGCTATTCGTACAGTAGTGGATCAGGGTATGCAACGAGCAGAAGTCATGATAAAGGGTCCTGGTCTCGGAAGAGATGCAGCATTACGAGCCATTCGCAGAAGTGGTATACTATTAAGTTTCGTACGTGACGTAACCCCTATGCCACATAATGGATGTAGACCTCCTAAAAAAAGGCGTGTGTAGAAATAAGAATTGAACTGATTTCAAGAGAAATAAATGATTCAATGATCTGATCAATAATATTAGTATGGTTCGAGAGGAAGTAGCAGTATCCACTCGGACACTACAGTGGAAGTGTGTTGAATCAAGAACAGACAGTAAGCGCCTTTCCTATGGACGTTTCATTCTGTCCCCGCTTATGAAAGGTCAAGCAGATATGATAGGTATCGCTATGCGAAGGGCTTTACTTGGAGAAATAGAAGGAACATGTATCACACGCGCAAAATCTGATAAGATACCACATGAATATTCTACGATAGTCGGTATTGAAGAATCAGTACATGAAATTTTCATGAATTTGAAAGAAATTGTATTGAGAAGTAATCTGTATGGAACTTGCGACGCATCTATTTTCGTCAGGGGTCCGAGATGCGTAACTGCTCAAGATATCATCTCGCCACCTTCTGTGAAAATGGTTGATACTACACAGCATATAGCTAGCCTGACAGAACCAATTGATTTGTGTATTGGATTACAAATCGAGAGGGATCGCGGATATCGTATGAAAACCCCAAATAACGATCAAGATGGAAGTTATCCTATAGAGGCTGTATCCATGCCTGTTCGAAATGCGAATCATAGTATTCATTCTTATGGGAATGGGAATGAGAAACAAGAGATACTTTTTCTAGAAATATGGACGAATGGAAGTTTAACTCCTAAAGAAGCACTTCACGAAGCTTCCCGTAATTTGATTGATTTATTTATTCCTTTTCTACATGGGGAGGAAGAGGACATAAATTTAGAGGACAATCTAAACAATCTAAACAGGGGTACTGTACCTTTTTTTACCTTTCAGGATAAATTGGCTAATCTAAAGAAAAACAAAAAAGGAATTGCATTGGAATGTATTTTTATTGACCAATCAGAATTGCCTCCCAGAACCTATAATTGTCTCAAAAGGTCCAATATACATACATTATTGGACCTTTTGAGTAAGAGTCAAGAAGATCTTATGAGAATTGAACATTTGCGCATAGAAGATGTAAAACGGATATTGGACATTTTACAGAAACATTTCACAATTGATTTACCTAAGAATAAGTTTTAAATCCATTGGAATTATTTCATCTTTTTATTTTATATTTTATAAAGAATAAAGAAAGAAATGAAGAATTATAAAGAAAGAGAAGAATCAAATAAAGAAAGAGAAGAATCAAATTGGTTTTGAATCTTTAGCACAACCCGATCCGTATATTCGAAATAGATCTATAATGGATCTATAATGAAATTTAAGAAATGTATCTAGGGAGGATTCATTTTGAAGCGACTATTCCCTAGATACATACGTCATGGTATTTCACAGTTCAATCAATTTGAAAAAGACCTAAAGTTAGAGATTTATCAATAGGTAATGTTGCTCCAATACCTAACCAAAGAGCTACTGCGGTACCGATCAAAAAGACTGTTGTAGCCACTGGACGACGAAATGGATTTTGGAATTTATTAACATTCTCCAAAAAGGGTACTGTCAATAATCCCGTTGGCACTGAAACCATTAAAAGAACACCCAATAACTTATTGGGTACTGTACGGAGGATTTGAAATACGGGAAAGAAGTACCATTCAGGTAATATTTCCAAAGGCGTTGCAAAGGATCTGCTGGTTCACCAATCATTGACGGTTCTAGAACTGCTAGGCCTACGTTACATGCAATAGTACCTAGAATTACTACTGGAAAAATATATAAAAGATCATTGGGCCATGCAGGTTCGCCGTAATAATTATGCCCCATCCCTTTAGCCAATTTAGCTCTTAATACAGGATCATTCAAGTCAGGTTTCTTTGTTATTGGGATAGGTGAATTCTTATGGATCCATCCCCCGAGGGAACCGGACATGATAATTTTTCATCATCCGGCTCGAGCAAGAATCAAAGGAATAAAAAATGGATCCATATCAAATCTATATGTAATCCACACATATAATATGACTCCATGTAAAAAAATATTTGCCGAATTCCATTTTCCGGAGTTGCAACTATCCATTGCAAGCAATTCAGTTCTTACAGGTAAATGCTCAATACCCAAGTGGGCTTACAGATTTGATCATGATCAAGTGCTTTTTGGATCGTCTCATGCCTTGTGATTGGTGTTTATCCCCACAATCTCTTGAGTCTTCTTACATACAAAGGATTTACTTGTTACTAATACAGTCTAGCCTCTGTTCTTCCTTAGATCCCTTGTTTCACTCCGATAGTATCGTAGATCGGGATAGATGCAGAGGAAATGAATGCATTTCCATACTATAAGTAAGTGTAATAGATAGAAGATAATCTGGATCATGCCACATTACTTATTCCACTGGATCTTACGGAGCCTGTTCATGCACGACATGATTCGGGTCTGATCATAGAAAAGATTCTCCTCAAGCGAACCAGCCTATCCTCTCTCTGTAGAGGGACTTCCGCGGTGGTTGGAAGAGAGACACATTTGTTTGTGAATTCCAATGTGGCAGATAAAATTATCTATCTGCACGGCCCAATCAATAGGTCAAGTCACACACTCCCATAATCCATCTTCTCTTCGGAGAATCCGCTTCAACTATTCGTATCAAATAAAGAATACAATGCTTCAGAATTAGTTGAAGGGAAATATCTAAATACCATGGATTATTCTTTTCAATAATCCATGTTTGTAGCAATGAAATACTATCGGTCCTCCCCGAAATGATATATGATCGATTACAAATATCTATAATCTATCTTCTCTATAAAGGACCTGAAATACCTTGCTTACGTATCATTGGGAAGTGCATTAACATAAATACGGAAGTAAGAAGAGGTAATACAAAAGTGTGTAAACTATAAAAACGGGTCAAAGTGGATTGACCCACACTAGCACTTCCACGTAATAACTCTACCAAAGGCGATCCTATTACAGGAATAGCGTCAGGTACGCCTGTCACGATTTTGACTGCCCAATAACCAATTTGGTCCCAAGGCAAGGAATAACCAGTCACACCAAAAGATGCAGTCAATACAGCTAGAACCACACCCGTAACCCAAGTTAATTCGCGAGGTTTTTTAAATCCACCTGTAAGATACACACGAAATACGTGCAGGATCATCATTAGGACCATCATACTTGCTGACCATCGGTGAACTGATCGGATTAACCAACCAAAGTTGGCTTCAGTCATTATGTATTGAACAGAGGCAAAGG
>NW_027519261.1:27500-29722 GCF_043159265.1 Tasmannia lanceolata
AAGCTAATTTTTCGGGAATTTTAGACCAAGCTTCCGATAAACTCAGATTTTCGGCTAGCCCGGCTCCAACTCTTCGATATATTTCTTGCTGGAAGTATCCCTGATCCCACTGATAACGAGTGGGACCAAATAATTCTATGGGAGTAGTTGCTGAACCATACCACATAGTTCCAGCAACGACGAAAGCTGCAAAAAAGACAGCAGCGATACTACTAGAAAGTACAGTTTCAATATTGCCCATACGTAATCCTTTGTATAAACGTTGGGGCGGGCGGACACTAAGATGGAATAGTCCCGCCAATATCCCCAATGTCCCCGCTGCAATATGATGAGAGGCTATTCCTCCCGGAACAAAAGGATCAAAACCTTCTGCGCCCCACGCTGGATTTACAGATTGTACTTTTCCGGTTAGACCATAAGGATCGGACACCCATATTCCAGGACCATACAAGCCTGTTACATGAAATGCGCCAAACCCAAAGCAAGCCACCCCTGAGAGAAATAAATGAATTCCAAAGATCTTGGGCAAATCCAAAGAGGGTTTTCCCGTACGTTCATCACAGAATATTTCTAGGTCCCAATACACCCAATGCCAGATGGCTGCTAAGAAGCACAAGCCAGAAAACACAATATGTGCCCCAGCCACACCTTCGTAACTCCAAATACCCGGATTCGTTATAGTTCCTCCTGTGATACTCCAACCACCCCATGAATTGGTTATCCCTAAACGAGTCATGAAGGGTATAACGAACATACCTTGTCTCCACATTGGATCAAGGACGGGATCAGAGGGATCAAAAACGGCTAATTCGTATAGAGCCATCGAACCGGCCCAACCAGAAACTAGAGCTGTATGCATTATATGGACAGAAAGTAACCGACCGGGATCATTCAATACGACGGTATGAACACGATACCAAGGCAAACCCATGGAAATACCCCTTATTTTATCAAAGAAAAAATAGACACTATGTAACTTTATCACATTGGAAAAGACTGATTGATGCTATGGACCTCGCCTTTTCAGTGGATTATCTCAAAGCAAGAGTTAATATTTATTCCGTTCCATTGGTAATAATTTAACAATTCTGTTCGTAGGAACAAAGAGAAGCAGATCTATTCTATACTCGATAAGTACCAATACGCAATGGGGGGATTGATCCTATTTTTGTGAGCGAATGCATAGATACTTGTTCATCCTTCGAACGATCCATTTGTACGAATTTTCCTTTATTCAACCCGTCTTCTCCATGAACCTTCCAATCTATGGATAAAATACGATAAACGACAATATTATGAAGACAATAAACCCATTGTTACGTTTCCACATCAAAGTGAAATAGAGTACTTAATTTTTCTTTCATTTTATGCCTATTGGTGTTCCAAAAGTACCTTTTCGGAGTCCTGGAGAGGAAGATGCAGTTTGGGTTGACGTATAGTGCGACTTGTCAGACATATTGGGTCATATGGGATTTCCCCGTTCTCTCCCCCGATCGAGATATCCTCTGTTTCACCCAAGAAAGATTGATTAAACCATCAATAATTCAATTCGGAGCGTGAAGTGCAATGCAATTAGATCAATTTATTTGTTGGTTGGGGATCAATATTCTCAATTAGAAGAATTTATGGTTGGCTTGGACCAATAAAATGAAGTATCCAGGCTCCGTTCAAAAAATACCAAATTGGTAATCTATGTATGATTACTACTCGTATCATAAATGATCCCTATTTATACCTCTAAAACTACCAATTAATGGAATAATATGATTAGTCGAATATTTGGCGGAAGGCATGAACATGAAAACGAATTGAAAAAAAAAAAGAAGTCGGAACAAAAAGAAGCGGTACTGTGATCATTTGTCCTATATGTGCAAATAGAATTCGGGCAGATCTTTACCCGGAGTAGAGCATAAACCTAAAAGAATTGAAGAGGCCCATTTAGGAACAAGAAAATTACATCGTGATTTGGATCTCGATGAAAGAATACATCAATGAGGGGTTAGTTCGATAAGTTCAATGAATTCTTTTTTTTTTTTCGCAATTTTGATTTTTTGAACCGTATGCATCCAAAGGTGCGTGTGCGGTTCCTAAGGGATACAATTTTGTCCTAATCAACCGACTTCATCGAGAAAGATTACTTTTTTTAGGACAAGAGGTTGATAGCGAGATCTCGAATCAACTTGTTGGTCTCATGGTATATCTCAGTATAGAGGATGATACCA
>NW_027519262.1:0-2500 GCF_043159265.1 Tasmannia lanceolata
TATGAGTACGAATGATATTTCTTTTTTTTTTTCAGGAAAGGAAAGGAAGGAAGAACAAAAAAAACGACTCAACTTATAGTCTAATTGATGATTTTATGGATACATTTGTCACTATATGATATGCATAGCATAAATTCAAACTCGAATCATTCTTTCTCGAGCCGTATGAGGAGAAAACCTCCTATACGTTTCTAGGGGGGGCATTGTTCATCTATATCTATCCCAATGAGTCATCTATCGAATCATTGCGATTGATGTTCGATCCCAAAGAGAAGGAAGAGATCTTCGTAAAGTGGGTTTTTACGATCCGATAAAGAATCAAACTTATTCAAACGTTCCTGCTATTCTATATTTCCTTGAAAAAGGCGCTCAACCTACAGGAACTGTTCATGATATTTCAAAGAAGGCAGAGGTCTTTAAGGAACTTCGAATTAATCAAACGAAATGAAATAAATGAAATAAACAAAAAAGGGGGGTGCCCAGTATCTTATCGAGCTTTGTGTAATTCTTTCTCCACCACTCCGATTTTTCTTACTCTATTCATACCTATTCACTATTGCTCCTCTATAATCCCATATCAGATAACGATAACGAAAAAAAATCTTTTTTTATTGATATGAGACAGATAGAAAAAAAAATCTCGAGTGAATAGATGAAATAATCGGATCTAGAAAATGATGGTATGGGATTACCATCAATCGGATTGTTTTCGTTGGGACTCCACCAACAAACAAGGGGTCAATCTTGTTTATTGTACCTCTATTGAATAAACTAGAGATTTTTTTCCTACTTTTTTTTTTTTCTTATTTATTCCCCCATCCACACTTCATTTCTGATCTGTGTAGTGTCAATCCAACACAAGTACTTATTTTCTTTAATTGAATTTGTTTTCTCAACCAACATTCAATTCATATTGACAATGTTGTATCGATCAAATATAATTTGATCGTGGATAAATAGATCCATTTATCCCAGCCTCATAAGTTTGTTTCTTTATTTCTTTACTTTATTTCAATTTCACTCAAATGGTGAGTTCGCCAGATTCGCTGCGACACAAGAAGTATCTTCTTAATGAAAAATGAAAAAAAAAAATATTGATAAAAATATGGATGATCCATAAATTTTGGCATCCATCTATATTGATCCGGGAATTCGTTGTATTTTCATCTAATCTGTTCATTTTGATGTTCATAATTGATCATCAAATTTTCTTTTAGATTTGTTTGTTACTAGTTCAATGTTTTGACGGGGTCGAGCAATCCAATCCCAATCTCTTGGTTTGAGTTTTATTTTTATTCCGATCGTATCTACACACCATATTTTTCCGGGTTGCTAACTCAACGGTAGAGTACTCGGCTTTTAAGTGCGGCTATGATCTTTTACACATTTGGATGAAGCAAGGGATTCGTCCATACCATTGGTATAGTTTGTAAGACCACGACTGATCCTGAAAGGGAATGAATGGAAAAAATAGCATGTCGTATCAATGGAGAATTTTGTTGATAATACTTTATCCTTACCGAATCGGTACAAAATCTTGTTTTGATTCTTGGAACGGGACCAAACCAATTCACCATTGGATCGAGTGAATAAATGGATAGGGCTCTATCGCTCCAATTATAGGGAAACCAAAAGTAACGAGCTTTTGTTCTTAATTCGAATGATTACCCGATCTAATTAGATGTTAAAAATAGATTAGTGCCTGATGGGGGAAAGGGTTCTCCTGTGAGTAGATTATCGATTCCTTTTTTTAATGAATCCTAACTATTAAATATTCTTTTCTTTCTCGATTATGGAGTGGAAAACGAATGTGTAGAAGAACGGTATACTGATAAAGAGAATTTTTCCAAAGTCAAAAGAGCGATCGGCTTGCAAAAATAAAGGATTTCCAGTCATCTCTTGTAACTATAACGAAACAAAAAATTAGATGGAAAAATGGAGGATCTGTTGATTGGCTTCCTTGTCTCCGGGGTATCCATTCTTTTCTTAATCGATTCTTTTATTACTATATACCTTGATACCTTGTTTTGACCGTATCGCACTATGTATTATTTGATAACCCAAGAAATCTCTATGCTTTTGATTCAAGTATCATTTCAAATGGAGGAATTACAAGGATATTTAGAAATAGACGGATCTCGACAACAATGCTTCCTATATCCGCTTCTCTTTCAGGAGTATATCTATGCACTTGCTCATGATCATGGTTTAAATGGATCGATTCTTTACAAACCCATGGAAATTTTCGGTTATGACAATAAATTCAGTTCACTAATTGTGAAACGTTTAATTACTCGAATGCATCAACAGAATCATTTGATTCTTTCGGTTAAAGATTCTAAACAAAATCTATTTGTTGGGAACAACAAATATTTTGATTCTCAAATGATGTCAGAGGTTTTTGCAGTCATTGTGGAAATTCCATTCTCACTACGATTAGTATCTTCCCTAGAAGAAAAAGAAATAGCAAAATCTCATATACGATCTATTCATTCAATAT